>NW_012109075.1:1977489-1987437 GCF_000951045.1 Mandrillus leucophaeus
GTGCTGGAGAGGATGTGGAGAAATAGGAACACTTTTACACTGTTGGTGGGATTGTAAATTGGTTCAACCATTGTGGAAAACAGTATGGCGAATCCTCAAGGATCTAGAACTAGAAATACCATATGACCCAGCCATCCCATTACTGGGTATATACCCAAAGGATTATAAATCATGCTGCTATAAAGACACATGCACACGTATGTTGATTGTGGCACTATTCACAATAGCAAAGACTTGGAATTAACCCAAATATCCATCAGTGACAGACTGTATTAAGAAAATGTGGCACATATACACCATGGAATACTATGCAGCCACAAAAAAGGATGAGTTTGTGTCCTTTGAAGGGTCATGGATGCAGCTGGAAACCATCATTCTCAGCAAACTATCGCAAGAACAGAAAACCAAATACTGCATAGGTGGGAATTGAACAATGAGATCACTTGGACTCTGGAAGGGGAACATCACACACCAGGGCCTATTATGGGAAGGGGGAAGAGGGGAGGGATGGCATTGGGAGTTATACCTGATGTAAATGATAAGTTGATGGGCGTTGATGAGTTGATGGGTGCAGCACACCAACATGGCACAAGTATACATATGTAACAAACCTGCACGTTGTGCACATGTACCCTAGAACTTAAAGTGTAATAAAAATATATATATATTTATATGGCCAGTCTGAGAATTTTCTAAATTTTTACATTTGGCTCCTCCTTTAATTAAGAATTCAATCTTTTTTCAATTATCTCTGTTTCTCTCTCTCTCTCTCTCTCTCTCTCTCTCTTTCTCTCTCTCTCTGTCTCCCTCACCTCTTTTTCTGGAACTCTGATGGCACAAATGTTAGCTTTTTCTTATTCTCCCACAGGTCCTTCAGATTTGGTTCATTTTTATTGCATCTATTTTATCTTTATTATACAGATTGTATAAATTATATTGATCTTTCCTCAAGTTCACTAATTCTGTTTGTGTCATCTTTATCTTTGAGCCAATCCAGCATGCTCCCTTTTATTTCTAATATTTTATTTCTATAATTTCTTTTTGGGAATTTTTATAACTTTATTTATTTTCTGAAATTTTCTAAGTTTACATTTATTTCAAGATAATTTATAATTAATTATTGAAGTATTTCATAACTGCTTTAAAATCTTTGTCAGACGGTTACAACATTAGATTCATCTTGCTGTTGGTTTCTGTTGATTGTCTTTTCCAATTCAATTACTGATTTCCCTAGTTCTTGATATGACAGGCTTTTTATTGCTTCCTAGACATGTTGGTTGTGTTTTGTGACTTCTATTTATATCTTTGATGTGAGCAGGCAGTCACCGTGCCTAGGTTTAGCATGCAGATACTAGCCAACTTTTGTGGTTTGTGGTTATAATGACAGCTTAATTTTTAGAGACTTTGTAGTATTATTATGATCTGCTTAGTTTATCTGGTGCTGCCGCAGCTCCCACTCGTACTTCTCAGTGGAGTGGAAGAGGTTTCCCTAGGCCTGGGTGCCTAGTGTTGCTGGGTGGGGCAAGGGATTCTCAGGCCGTGAAGGTAAATGGGTTTCCCTGGCAAGGAGGTTGCTGTGGCATTCTTTTCCCTGACTGTGGAAGATGAAGAGCACTTCTTTAGCTAAGCCCTTGACATTGCGGTTATTCATTTGCTGGTGCCCTAGTCTCTCTCGGTGGGAAAGGGAAATCTCAGGACTACAGGGGTAAAGAGACTTTTAGCCTGAATGGTTCTTATGGTGAAATGCCTCTTCCCGGTGCCACACAGACAACCGGTGTCTCTGGATAAGGAAGGGGTGTCTCGTGTCCATGGAGAAAAAGAAGCTTCCCACGCTGGGTTGATTATTGGAGTGGAGCCCCCTTGCTTGTGTTGCTAGGCTGCCCTGGTTATCTCCCAGTGCAGGACTGAAGTCTCTAGCGTAGCAGGGAAAGAGAGTTATCTCTACTTTCTGTCTCATAACCTTTTCCAATGCCGTGAGATGCAAGCACAGCCTGAATATATGGCAGATTTAACACTACCTATGAGTAATGCTCAATCAGTGGGGGACAGAAACTAACAAAGAAATATTTTCAACCTCTGAACCCTCAGATGGACAATGCTTGGAGACATTGTATACACTTCTCAGTAGGTCCTGGTGGAATTTAGCCTATAGCAGTGATCCACATGATGTATCCTTTAACTGTCCTTTCTTCCTCTCCATCTCACTCTATCAACTTTCCAACTCCTACTTTCTGAAATTACATCCCAAATAAACTCTCTGAATCCAAGTTCTTGCAGCAGGCTTGGTTTTCAGTAGAACCCAAACTAAGACAAACCTAAAAAAAAGTAAGCTAAAAATATGAACAAACTTATCATCAAAAAAATATAAATAACTTTAAAACTTACAAAAACATGTTTGGCCCACTCATAACAAAATAAATGTGAATGAGAACAAAGGTAGCATTTTTCATCTGTCAGATTGGCAAAGGTTACATATTTTTATATCATACCACTTGTAATGTGCTATTACATATGCTATTGTTGCAATCCCATTGCAAGGCAAGTTGAAAATATCTTTTAGTACACACATTCCCATTGATCTAGCGATTTTACTTCCAGAAATAAATACAACAGATATATTCACACATGTGGACAGGTATATGCCCAAGAATGTTTGTTGCAGCATTGATTGTAGTAAAGCACCAGACTAGGAGAAAAAACACTGAGTTTCCATCAATAAACAATTGGTTTTAAAATATATGGTGAATCCATCCAGTAGAACACTATGCCATTAACAAAAACAGAGCATATCTGTGTATGTCAATACAGAAACATTCCTCAGATTTATTAAAGAGATAATGTGAAGTTCAAAAATGTACACAATATAATTGAGAATTATATTATTTATATTATATATTATATTACACAGTAGCTTTTAACATTAATAAATATTGCCAATAAGGAAAGAAAGCAGTGCCTGACTGGGGTGGAATATTTCATTTTTGTTTTGTATTTATTTGTACTCTTAGAATATTTAGTCATGCAAGTATTAATTTTGAATTATGAAAAAATAAATAATGAACTTTGTTTCTCAATTAGGATTGAAATTAATCTTCAATTTATTTTTCTTAGATTTATTTTTATTGATGTATAACATACACTAATTATAGATATTAATTTTAATGGATCAGTTATACACAAACATACACTCATGCATATATATTTGTATATGTATGTGTAACCATTACTCATATCAAAATATTGAACATTCCTAATGCTTCCAATAATTTCTCTCTAGCTTCTTTCCATTTAATACTTACCCTTGTATTGAGGTAATCACTATTCTGACTTTTAACACCATTGATTGATCTTCAGTTTAACTATTGGTTTTAGGTAGAAAAATAGTTTGTTATGTAGAGAATATACATAGAAAAAGACACACCAAAATGTTAAAAGTGAATATCTACATAGATATAGGAATACACATGATTTTACTTCTGCTTTATAGTTGTCTTACTTGTAATGTGGATATATTAACAACAAAATAATAAAAGCCTCTCTCCATAAAAAATACCTTTTATAAACTCTGCATGGGATGTCTGGATGTCATTCATCCAAAACTTAACGCCAAAGTTTCTTTATCTTATTATTTCAGTTGATTTTTTTCCTTTGACTCCTCTACTGTGATCTAATCACAGCTATTGGAGTCGAAAGGGCAGGATGGGGAGAAAAGGAGTTCTCTGACTTGGATACTTGAGATTAGGCTTTCAATGCTATATGTATCAAAGGGAACATGATTTTTCCCCAAGCATCAAGGAAACTAAAACCGTTTTATATTTGGATTATAGTTCTACTACACTTGATTATTTAAAATGTTTTACCATATCGAGAAGATAAAAACAGGATTTATTTTTCAACTAGACTAAGGACCATTTAAAACTACTTAAACTTCCTTTGTTTATGAACCATACAAACCACTAAGTGGAGCTATAGGCTCAAGTATGAGAAATGTGTGGCATGAGTTCAATTATTTTGTGAAAATAGATATAATGAGGTTCTGAGAGTTCACCAAGAATAATGAAAAATTGCAGGTTCATTTTTCTCCTAAAATTTTACTTCCTTGCTTAACGAAGTATTCAGAACCTGGGATTTTGAAGGGTTGGGTGTGGTCATTTAGAAGGAGTGGGATACGTAGAAGCCATTCAGTTTCATTATTTCATTTCATACCATGTTATTTACAACAATTGTAGGACTATAGATTATACAACAATTGCAACATTATAGAACGTTGTCCTTTTATTTAAAATCCTAGCTATCTGAATTTCACTTGTCATCCCTCTATGCTTCTGTGATCATTGCAAATTTATATCATAACTTTATATACTCGAGGACTGGAAAGAAAAAATGCCTGGGGTTTATAGTAGTCCTGTTTTTCAATACAATTTTTGTTAAATGGTTAACATTTATATTTGATAAATCTACTATTTAACTTTTCAACATTTTATTGCCTAAAGTAGTGGTGAAAATGGAAGGAAATTTTGCCTCCCAGGGGGTTAGGCAATGTCTGGAGACAATTTTGGTTGTTGTGACTGGGTAGGGGGTGGTGCTACTGGCATCTAGTGGGTAGAGGCTAAAGAAGGGAGCACTTGATCTTGATACCTCACTACAAAGTAGTAATTAATGGAAAAAGAAAGGAGGAATGAAAAAAGAAAGAAAAAGAGACAGAGCAAGGAAAGGAAGGAGGGAGAAAAGGAGGAAAGGAAAAGAAGAAAAAGAAAAAAGTAGCAAGTGAATTGCCCAATGACATCTAAGTTAAAACTCTGCTCTCCTGACTTTAAGGCCATTTCAGAAATTGACAATCTCTGAAAAATCATATAAAATGCTGATTTTTAAAACTTTTGAGTTCAAGAATACATGTACAGGTTTGTTAGACAGGTAAATTTATGTCATGGGAGGTTGTTGTACAAATGATTTTATCACTCAGATATTAAGCCTAGTACCCATTAGTTATTTTTCCTGATTCTCTCCCTCCTCCAACTCTCCCCCCTCAACAGACCCTAGTGTCTGTTGTTCTCCTATATGTGTCCATGTGTTCTCATCATTTAGCTCCAACTTGTAAGTAAGAACATGTGATATTTGGTTTTCTGTCCCTGCATTAGTTTGCCAGGGATAATGTCCTCCAGCTCCATCCATGTCCCTGCAAAGAACATAATCTTGTTCTTTTTTATGGCTGCATAATATTCCATGGTGCATATGTACCACATTTTCTTTATCCAGTCTATCATTGATGGACATTTAGGTTGATTCCATGTCTTTGCTATTGTGAATAGTGCTGCAAGGAACATACACGAGTATGTGTCTTTATGGCTAGAACAAGTTATATTCCATTGGGTATATACTAAGTAATGGGCCTGCTGTGTCTAATAGTAGTCCTGTTTTTAGGTCATTGAGGAATCACCACACTGTTTTCCACAATGGTTAAACTAATTTAAACTCACACCAACAGAGTATAAATGTTCCTTTTTCTCCAGAACCTCACCAACATTTGTTGTTTTTTTTACTTTTTAATAATAGCCAATCTGACTGGTGTGAGATGGTATCTCATTGTGATTTTGATTTACTTTTCTCTAATGATCAGGGATGTTGAGCTATTTTTCATATGCTTGTTGGCCATATGTATGTCATCTTTTGAAAAGTGTCTGTTCATATCCTTTGCCCACTTTTTAGTGGGATTGTTTCTTTCTTCTTGTTATTTTAAGTTCCTTATAGATGCTGCATATTAGACCTGTGTCAGATGCATAGTTTGCAAAAATTTTATCTCATTTTGCAAGTTGTCTTTTTACTCTGTTGATAGTTTTTTTTTTTTTTTTTTTTTTTGCTGTGCAGAAGTTCTTTTGTTTAATTAGATCTTATTTGTATATTTTTGCTTTTGCTTTTGTTGCAATTGCATTCAGTGTCTTCATCATGAAATCTTTGTTCATTCCTATGTCCACAATGATATTGTCTAGGTTGTCTTCCAGGGTTTTAATCACTTCAGCTTTGACACTGAAGTCGTCGATCCATCTTGAGTTTAGTTTTGTATATGGTGAAAGGAAGAGGTCCAGTTTCAATCTTCTGCATATGGCCAGCCTGTTATCCTAACATGATTTATTGAATAGGGAGTCCTTTCACCATTACTTGTTTTTGTCAGCTATGTTGCAGATCAGATGTTTGTAGATGTACAGCTTTAATTCTGGGCTTTCTATTTGGTTCCATTTGTCTATGTGGTTTTTTCCCAGTTCCATGCTGCTGTGATTACTGTAGCTGACAGAGCAGGAGCACCATCATCTTGGACAAACACTGCCACTTTAAGTTCCAGCTCCCTTTCTAGCCTCATGCATTTCAAGGAAATCACTTCTCCTCTAACTACAAGCAGACAGAAAGAGCAGACAGTAAAACACAGATTAGACAGCTCGGGCACGGAGGGAAGTAAGGGGAAGGTCTCTTGGGTAACTGCCAAATTTCACTCTCATACATTGGGCCCCACTAAAACAGTGGGCCTTAATAAGCACATTCATTTCCCTTCAGGTGCAGATAGGGAAGCTAAAGCAGACTCGGGGGATATGCCTACAGCTGCAGAAAGATGTATGGGAACAAACACACAAGTCTCCCTCCCAGATAAGCACAACAAAGAGACACAGAAGCAGTCCAAGCCTCTGATAATTTCTCCCACCCTGAATCCTTAAAAACTCTCAGTCTGTAAGAGAGTGTGACTCTGACATAACTTGACCTGCAGCCCCTCTCAGATTTGTTTAAAATAAACCTGTCCCTGTTGACTGTAAAGCCACCCTTCATGTTGCATACAATTAAAAAAAAAAAAAAGCTACTCTATCGACTGCTGAGAGGCAAACACAGAGGTTAATTTCAAACAACATAAAACATGTAATTTCTGATTTCTAAAGTATAAGGTAAAAGTATTTTGTTTGTCTTAATTATGTTACCTAGAAAAGCTTTATATTAACTTGTAAGGTTGCTTAGTGGAAGTCTTTGTAATTATCATATCCAATGATAAAATTCCTAATAAACTGAATTTTATTTACACACTAAAAATATAAAAAAAATAATAAATAAACCTGTCCCTGTTGACTGGTAAGCCACCCTTCATGTTTCACTCCTCTTTCTTTCATTCTTACATCAGACTTGTAGTATATTTTAAAGTTGGGTAACGCGATGCCTCCAGTTCTGTTTTTTAATGCTTGGGATTGCCTTGGCTACTCAAGCATTTTTTGGTTCCATATGAATTTTAAAATATTTTTTGTAGTTCTTTGATGAATATCATTTGTAGTTTCATAGGAACAGCACTGAATCTATAAATTGCTTTGGACAGTATGGCCATTCTATTTATATTGATTCTTCTTATACATGAGCATGGAATGTTTTTCAATTTGTTTGTGTCACCTCTGATTTCTTTTAGCGTTTTTCTTTTAGATTTTCTTTTCTGCCTCTATTGAAATAATCATGTGTTTTTTGTATTTAGTTCAGTTTATGTGATGGCTTGCATTTATTGATTTGCATGTGTTGAACCAACTTTGCATCCCAGGGATAAAGCCTAACTGATAATGGTAGATAAGCTTTTTGATGCGCTGCTGATGTGGTCTGATAGTATTTTATTGAGGATTTTTGCACTGACGTTCATCAAAGACATTGGCCTGAAATTTTTGTGTCTTTGCCAGATTTTGGTATCTGGATGATGCTGGCCTCATAGAATGAGTTAAGGACAAGCCTGTCCTCCTCAATTTTTTGGAATAGTTTCAGTAAGAATAGTACTAGCTCTTTTTTGTTTATCTGCTAGAATTCAGCTGTTAATCCCTCTGTTCCTGGGCTTTTTTTTTTTTTTTTGGTTGCCACACTATTTATTAGTGCCTCAATTTCAGAGCTCGTTATTGGTCTGTTCAGGGATTCAGGTTCTTCCTTGTTCAGTCTTCGGAGGATGTAGGATTCCAGGAATTTATCCATTTCTTCCCTGTTTTCTATTTTGTGTGCATAGAGGTGTTCATACTATTCTCTGCTGGTTATTTGTATGTCTGTGATGTCAGTCATAATAACCCGTTTGTCATTTCTAATTGTATTTATTTGTATCTTCTTTCTTTTCTTCTTTATTAGTCCAGCTAGTGGTATATTTTATTAATTCTTTTCAAAATCTCTACTCCTGCATTCACTGATCTTTGGAATGGTTTTTTCTATCTCAATCTCTCTCAGTTCAGTTTTGATTTTGGTTATTTTTTGTTTTCTCCTAACTTTGAGTTTCTTTTGATCTTGGTTCTCTAGTTCTTTTAGTTGTGATATTAGGTTGCTAACTTGAAATCTTTCTAATTTTTTAATGTGAGTGTTCAGTGCTATAAAATTCCCTCTTAACAATACCCTATCTGTTTTCCAGAGATTCTGGTATGTTGTATTTTTGCTCTTATTACTTTTAAACAACTTCTTGGTTTCTGCCTTAATTTCATTATTTATCCAAATGTCATTCAGGAGCAAGTTATTCAATTTCCATGTAATTGTATGGTTTTGAGAAATTTTCTTAGTCTTGATTTCTGATTTTGTTGTGTTGTGGTCTGAGAGAGTGATTGTTATTATTTCAGTACTTCTGCATTTGCTAAGGAGCATTTTATATTTGATTATGTGGTTGATTTTGGAGTATGCACCATGTGGCTGTGTGAAGAGTGTGTATCTTGTTGTTTTGGGTTGGAGACTTCTGTAGATGTCTATCAGGTCCGTTTGATCCAGTGCTGAGTTCAGGTCTTGAATTTCTTTGTTAATTTTCTATCTCATTGATCTGTCTGATACTCTCAGTGATGGTGTTGGTTTCCCATCATTATTGTTTGACAATCTAAGTCTCTTTGTAGATCTCTAAGAACTTGCTTTATGAATCTGGGTGCTCCTGTTTTGGGTTTATATATATTTAGGATAGTTAGGTGTTCTCATTGAAATGAATTCTTGACCATTAAATAAAGCACTTCTTTGTCTTTTTTGATCATTGTTGGTTTAAAGTCTGTTTTGTCTGAAATTAGGATTGCAACCCCTGCTTTTTTTTGTTTTCCATTTGCTTGGTAGATTTTCCTCCATCCCTTTCTTTTGAGGCTATGGGTGTCATTGTATGTGAGATGGGTCTCTTGAAGACTGCATACCACTGGGTCTTGCTTTTTTATCCAGCTTGCCACACTGTGTCTTTTAACTGGGGCATTTAACCCATTTATATTCAAGGTTAGTATTGATATGTGTGGATTTGATTCTGTTGTCATGTTGTCAAATATCATGCAGACTTGTTTGTGTGGTTGCTTTGTAGTGTTGCTAGTCTGTGCACTTAAGTGTGTTTTTTGTAGTGGCTGGTAACAATATTTTCTTTCCCTATTTAGAGCTTCCTTTGGGAGTTCTTTTAAAGCAGGTCTGGTGGTAAGGAATTCCCTCAGTATTTGCTTGCTTGAAAAGGATTTTATTTCTCCTTCACTTATGAACCTTAGTTTGACCAGATATGAAATTCTGGGTTGAAATTTCTTTATCATTATTATTTTTTATTGTTTTTTATTATACTTTAAGTTGTAGGGTACATGTACACAACGTGCAGGTTTGTTACATATGTATACTTGTGCCATGTTGGTGTGCTGCACCCATCAACTCGTCAACACCCATCAACTCGTTATTTACATCAGGTAGAACTCCCAATGCCATCCCTTCCCCCTCCGCCCTCCACATGATAGGCCCCGGTGTGTGATGTTCCCTTTCCCGAGTCCAAGTGATCTCATTGTTCAGTTCCCACCTATGAGCGAGAACATGCGGTGTTTGGTTTTCAGTTCTTGTGACAGTTTGCTGAGAATGATGGTTTCCAGCTGCATCCATGTCACTACAAAGGACACAAACTCATCCTTTTTTATGGCTGCATAGTATTCCATGGTGTATATGTGCCACATTTTCTTAATCCAGTCTGTCACTGAT
>NW_012109075.1:1988995-1989238 GCF_000951045.1 Mandrillus leucophaeus
CAATTGTGAATGGAAGTTCATTAATGACTTGGCTCTCTGTTTGTCTGTTACTGGCGTATAAAAATGCTTCTGATTTTTGCACATTAATTTTGTAACCTGAGACTTTACTGAAGTTTCTTATCAGCTTAAGGAGATTTTGGGCTTGAGATGATGGGGTTTTCTAAATATACAAGCATGTCATCTGCAAAGAGGGACAATTTGACTTCTTCTTTTCCTAACTGAATACCCTTGATTTCTTTCTCT
>NW_012109076.1:0-952 GCF_000951045.1 Mandrillus leucophaeus
CCACGAAATACAGATGTAACTCTGTGAGCCGAAGACACACATCACAGAGCAGTTTCTAATAAACCTTCTTTCCAGTTTTTCTCGGGGGATATTTCCTTTTTCACCATAGCCCTCTATGGGCTTCCAAATATCACTTTGCGGATTCCACAAGAATAGGCTTAGCGAGAGGCTTCTTGAGGGGAAAACTGTAACCCTGTGAGATGAATTCACAGAACACTATGCAGTTTCTCACAAAGCTTCTCTTCAGATTTCATCGGAGGACATTTCCTTTTTCACCATAGCCCTCTATGGGCTTCCAAATATTACCTTGCAACTTCCACAAGAACTGTCTTAGAAAAAAAGTCTTCTTGAGAGGAAAGCTGTAACTCTGTGAGATGATTTCACAGAACACAAAGAGGTTTCTCGGAAAGCTTCTTTCTCTTTGTTATGGGAAGATATTTCCTTTGGCCCTATAGTCTTCAAAGGGATTCGAAATATCTGTTCTAAGATTTCACAGAAATAAGGCTTGCAAAGAGATCCACGAAATACAGATGTAAGTCTGTGAGCGGAAGTCACAAATAACAAAGCAGTTTCTCAGAAAACTTCTTTCCAGTTTTTCTCTGAGGATATTTCCTTTATCACCATAGCCCTCTATGGGCTTCCAGATATCACTTTGCAAATTCCACAAGAACAGGCTTAGCAAGCGGCTTCTTTAGGGAAAAGCTGTAACTCTGTGAGATGAATTCACATGACAGCAGTTTCTCAGAAAGCTTCTTTCCAGATTTCATCGGAGGATATTTCCTTTTTCACCACAGCCCTCTATGGGCCTCCAAATATCACTTTTCAAATTCCACAAGAACTGTCTTAGCGAAAATATTCTTGAGGGTAAAGCTGTAACTCTGTGAGATGATTTCACAGAACACAAAAAGTTTCTCAGAAAGCTTCTTTCTCTTTGTTATCGGAGGATATTTCC
>NW_012109077.1:0-2165 GCF_000951045.1 Mandrillus leucophaeus
GTCTCTACTAAAATACAAAAATTAGCTGAGTGTGGTGGTGCGCGCCTCTAATACCAGCTACTTGGGAGTCTGGGGCAGGAGAATTGCTTGAATCCAGGAGGAAGATGTTGCAGTGAGCCGAGATCATGCCACTGTACTCCAGCCTGGGCAACAGTGAGACTTAAAAAAAAAAAAAAAAAAAAAGAGTAGCACTGTCTAAAAGAGCAATCAAATGTGGGTGGAGGAAAATGCAGCAAGGGATGGATCAACATGCCAGAAACAGAAAAGAGACAGAAGAATGGAGATATCTATGAAAAGAGGAAAGGAAGAACACAAGGCTATACACGTTGTTCAATGCTCCAAAAATTTTTAATATGCTGAATGCACTCATGCATCCATCATCCAATTAAGTATCCACCACTTCATCCACTTAATAAATATTGAAGCACCCACTGAGTGCCAAAGTATTTTTCTAGAACAATGGCTGTCAACCAGGAGGGATTTTGTTCCCCAGAGTCATTGACAATGTCTAGAGACATATTTGTCACAACTAGGGTAGGGAGTGCTCCTGGCATCTAGTGGATAGAAAACATGGATGCTGCTAAACATCCTCCAACGCATAAGACAGCCACCCACAATAAAGAATTATCTGGTCAGGACAGGTGTGGTGGCT
Source organism: Mandrillus leucophaeus (assembly GCF_000951045.1). Classification (NCBI taxonomy): domain Eukaryota; kingdom Metazoa; phylum Chordata; class Mammalia; order Primates; family Cercopithecidae; genus Mandrillus; species Mandrillus leucophaeus. The sequence continues at coordinate 653 of NW_012109077.1, forward strand.
CACACCTGTAATCCCAACACTTTGGGAGGCCGAGGTGGACGGATCACTTGAGGTCAGTAGTTCGAGACCAACCTGGCCAACATCGTGAAACCCCGTCTCTACTAAAAATACAAAAATTAGACAAGCATGGTGGCGGGCGCCTGTAATCTCAGCTACTCAGGAGGCTGAGGCAGGAGAATCACTTGAACCCAGGAGGTGCAGGTTACAGTAAGCCAAGATCGTGCCACTGCACTCCAGCCTGGGCGACAGAATGGGACTCTACCTCAAAAAAAAAAAAAAAAAAAACCTGAAAAATCCTAGGACTTCTACAACAAATGAAATCTTGATGTTTTACTCCCCCCGAAAGAGAAAATGAAGAAGAAAGATTTAACTACTGAATGATGAAATTCTTTCAAACATATTTTAACAAAAACATAATGCATCCCCAAAACGCAGCTTTCCCCACTAATGTGACTCTTTCCTCTTCCCCCAGAATTTTTTTAAAGTCAGTCAAATTTAGCAGTGGGCGTTTGTATACCAACTGCAGTGACACTAATGTTAATAAGCTCTGATAACCCACTGCCATCAGACGAGTCCCAGATTATTTTTTTAAAGCCCTAAAAATGTAAATTTGGAAGTCTACCTTCAAATACTACCTTATGTGGTAAATAATAGATACTATGGGTTATTCCCAGATACAGGGCAGCCCAGGAGCTGAATTCTGTCATCTAAAATGATAACAAATCAATGAGAAGTCTACTCCTATGTTCAATTAAATAACCAGAGCTGCAAAGAAAGCTTCATTTAAAAAGATGACTAGCAATAAGTAATGCAAAAGCAATGTAAATTAAATATCTGAAAATCATTCGAAACAGATATCAGGGAATGACCTCACGCCCAACCCCTCAAGGCAAAGAGAAAATCTCATTATCCTGAAAGCACTGAAGTACAGCACTGGGAGATATGGGGACATATACAGAAAACAGTCAATTGCAGTAAATCAGGAATAGTTCAAAGTCATGCCTTATAATACAGCCAGTGATCAACAACCAGTGAGACAATAACACTTATGATGTAGCTTTGTTTTTGTGACTCTGTTCATCAAAACTGTTTCTTGGCCAGGCACAGTGGCTCACGCCTGTAATCCCAGCACTTTGGAAGGCCGAGGCAGGTGGATTACCTAAGGTCAGGAGTTCGAGACCGGCCTGGCCAACATGGTGAAACCCCATCTCTATTAAAAATACAAAAAAATTAGCCAGGCGTAGTGGCAGGTGCCTGTAATCCCAGCTACTCGGGATGCTCAAGCTAGAGAATCACTTGAGCTCAGGAGACGGAGGTTGCAGCGAGCTGAGATGGTGCCACTGCACTCCAGCTTGGGCAACAGAGTGAGACTCTGTCTCAAAAAACAAACAGGCCAGGCGCGGTGGCTCACGCGTGTAATCCCAGCACTTCAGGAGGCCGAGGCAGGCAGATCATGAGGTCAGGAGATCGAGACTATCCTGGCTAACACGGTGAAACCCCGTCTCTACTAAAA
>NW_012109078.1:0-1640 GCF_000951045.1 Mandrillus leucophaeus
TTCTAGCTGTTTCCACAATTTTTTTTTTTTTTTTTTTTGAGACAGTTTTGTTCTGTCACCTAGGCTGGAGTGCAGTGGCACAATCTCAGCTCACTGCAACCTCTGCCTCCTGGGTTCAAGCGATTCTCCTGCCTCAGCCTCCCAAATAGCTGGGACCACAGGCATGTGACACCATGCCCGGCTAATTTTTGTATTTTTAGTAGAGACAGAGTTTCACTATGTTGTCCAGGCTGATCTCAAACTCCTGATGTCAGGTGATCCTCAGTCTCCCAAAGTGCTGAGATTACAGGTGTGAGCCACCGCATCTGGCCCGAATACTTTTCTTAAATTATTTTCAGATACCTTCCCAGCACTGTCAAGCTACAAGAAGGCTCAGAGCTACTGAGCTGATAGTCTCAAGTTTTCTATATTGGTCACATAACATTAACTACGTAACCACCTGGGTTCCGGGCTGTCTACTTATTTCAGACTCATGTTTCCATTAAACCTTGGCTTTCTTTCTATGGCCCTGGCCTCAGGCTTGCTGCTGACTGTTTTCAACCAAAGTTCCCTCTGTGGTTCTGTTCTGCAGACAGCAACAGAACAGATATCATCAGGCAGGGGCACTGACAGCCAGACACTAAGAGATGACCAGCCCTGGCTAGGTGCTGTGGCTCACGTCTGTAATCCTAACACTTTGGAGGCCAAGACAGGTGGATCACCTGAGGTCAGGAGGTCGAGACCAGCCTGGCCAACGTGGTGAAACCCTGTCCCTACTAAAAATACAAAAATTAGCCAGGTGTGGTGGCACGCACCTGTAGTTCCAGCTGTTTGGGAAGCTGAGGCAGGAAAATTGCTTGAACCCGGTAGGCAGAGGTTGCAGTGAGCTGAGACTGTGCCACTGCACTCCAACCTAGGCAACAGAGCGAGGCTCCATCTTAAAAAACAAACAAAAAAAAAAAAAAAAAAGAGAGAGATGACCAGCCCAAAGGATGGATTGTCTGCAGAAGACGGAGGATAGAGTGCTGGATTAGATGATAGAATTCAGTTTCAATGAGGGCTTAGTTAGCTAGAATGTGAGTCCAAACTGACAAGAGGAAATTTTAAAGGAATACAATTTTGCTTGCTTTTGCTTTTGGTATCACCGTGCCATAGGCATTGATGGAAGACACTTGGCCTGGGAGCAATTTTATGTGAAAAATTTCTTGGGGTTTCGATCAGACAACCCAAATGTAAGACTAGACTGTTAATACTGGGCTAAGGAGAATGGGATATAATGAATCCCTTGAACTCTTTTTTTTTTTTTTTCCAGACATGGTCTCACTGTGTTGCCTGGGCTGGAGTGCAGTGGCTCGATCTTGGCTCACTGCAGCCTCAACTTCCCAGGCTCAAGGGATCTGCCTGCCTCAGCCTCCCAAAGTGCTGGGATTATAAGCATGAGCCACTGTACTCGGCCTGGATCCCTTGAATACTACACTTCAGACTACACCTGGGATATTTGGGTCCTGGTCTGACTATAATGACTGAAATGAGATATGAGCAGAAGGTATACAGATCCTCTTTCCTGGTCACCCATTCCCCACATGCTGTTGAGCGTTGGCTGCTAGCCCTCCTGAGAATTGCCCTTGCCCAAATGAGAACCACTTCACTCAGGAAAGTTT
>NW_012109079.1:0-2001 GCF_000951045.1 Mandrillus leucophaeus
GCGGTCCTGCTAATGTGACTCATGTCGTGTCATTTCTTCACTTACTATGGCTGGATTTTGGTCTACAATTTATATGTTTTCAATTTGTCTCGTATCTTTTTGTTTCTGTTCGTCCTTTGCTACTTTTTTATGTGTCAAGTGAACATTTTTTAGTTTTGGTTTTAATTCTCCTAGTGACTTTTAGCTATATTTCTTTACACTAATGTTTTATTGTTGTAAGAATGGAACCTGATTCCTTGACTTTTCACAGTGAAGTTCAGGTTATAGTAAACTACATTCGGCAAAATAAAGGATACTTGTAACAGTGTAGTTTCATTTAACCTACCATTATGCTATTATTGTTTTATATATTATATCAATCTATATTATAAACTCAATGATACAGTGTAATACCTTTTGTTTTAGACAAGTAGCCATATGTCTTCAGGAAATTAAGAAAATGAGTGTGAATGTGACACGTGTATGTGCATCATTTCTGTTGTTAATTGTTCCTTTCTGTGTATCTGGGTCACCATGTAGTATCATTTCCCTTCACCCTGAAGAATTTCCTTTAAAATTAAATATAATACAGGACCTCTAGGAAATGAATTTTATGGCTTTGATGATATAAAAATGTCTTTATTTTTGCCTTCTTTCCCCCTCTTTTTTTTTTCTGCTTAGTAGGATATTTATGTGTAATAAAATTCAACAGTTTTAGCTGCGCCTTTTGGTGAATATTGGTAAGTATTTATAGTCGTGTAACCACCACACTGCCCAGTACAGAAACACCGAATGCACAGAACCCCCTGCTAGGCTCCTCCACTGCTTTGGAGTCCTTTCCCCTGCTCCTTGTCCTTACCTCCTGCTTCCCCAGCCCTTCTCTCTGCCCTCATCCCTCACACCTTCCTCTCCCCTTAGTTCCCACCACCCAGTTACTCCTGAACTGTGGCACTGTAGAGAACAGTTTCTTTTCCCTAAAAACCTTCTTTATGCCCCTTTCTATTTAATCCTTGCCTCCCACCCTCACCCTCTTCCCCTCATTCAACCACTGCTCTGCTTTCTGTCACTGCAATGGTGACATTTCTAGAATGTCACGGACATGCAGTCATATGTTATGTAGTCTTTTGTTTGGTCTCTCCTTTAGCATAACGATGTTTGAGATGATGCCATTCATTCATTTTTATTGCTGAGCAGCTGCTGACTATTGTTGGAATCCCAGTTTATTCGTTGCTTTCTCTATTCTCCAGTTGATACACATGTGGATTCCTCCAGTTAGGGTTTGTTATTAATGAAGCCACTAGAAATAACTGCTTATAAGTGTGGCCTTACATTTTTATTTCTTTTGGATAACTACATATTTGTGGAATTGCTGGGTCATGTGGTAATGGATGGGTAACTGTGTAAGAAATTGTCATACCACTTTACAAATTGGCTGCCACATTTTTTGCATTCCTACCAGCAATATCAGACATTCTTGTTTTTTCCATATTCTTGTCAGTGTTTAGACTTATCATATGTCTTTTTAACTTAACCTACTCTAGTTGATGTGTGATGGCTTCTCATTGTGGTTTTAACTTGCACTTCTTAGATGACTAGTATTGTTTGCTATCCTTTCATGTTCATCTAAGTGACTTATTGCATATATTTTATGAATTATTTTGTAAATTCACTGATTAATTCCAGAGACTTTTTCAGAATTCCCTAGTGTTTTCTACATAAGCAATGAAGCTGGTGACAAAGAAAGTCTTTTTTCGTCCTTTCTTATCTATTGACCTTTTTTCTTTTAAAATTATTTTTATTTGGTAGAGATGAGGTCTCTATCAGACTGGTCTCAAACTCCTGAACTCAAGTGATCCTCCCCACTCAGCCTCCCAAAATGCAGGGATTACAGACGTGAGGCACCATGCCCGGTCCTTGTTACACTGGTTAGGATGCCTGTTAGGCGTTTAAACAAGAATGATGAGAGCTCACATGTTTGTTTACAAGGAACTTAAACAAATTTACAAGAAGAAAAAACACCCC
>NW_012109080.1:0-1353 GCF_000951045.1 Mandrillus leucophaeus
AAAAAAAAAAAAAAAAAAAAAAAGAAAATATACCTCTTCTTCAAATGTAGAGAAATCTAAAATGTTTCATCTACCTCCCAATATTTAAAATAAGGAAAGAGAACATAGAAGTTCTTCCATAAATACAATTAAAGCCAATATAACACCGGGCGCAGTGGCTCACACCTGGTAATCCCAACACTTCGGGAGGCTGAGGTGGGAGTATCGCTTTAGGCCAGGAATTCGAGACCAGCCTGGGCAACATAGTGAGGTTCTGTCTCTATAAAAAATAAAATAAAAAATATGGGGTGGGGGAAGGGATAAAATTAGGAAAAATAGCTAATGCATGCTAGGCTTAATACCTAGGTGCAGCAAACCACTATGGTACACATTTACCCATGTAACAAACCTGTACATCCTGCACATGTACCATGGAACTTAAAATAAAAAGTAATTTTTAAAAAAAGCTGAGGCCGGGCGCAGTGGCTCATGCCTGTAATCTCAGCACTTTGGGAGACCGAGATGGGCAGATCACAAGGTCAGGAGATCAAGACCATCCTGGCCAACATGGTGAAACGTCTCTACTAAAAATACAAAAATTAGCTAGGCATGGCAGTACATGCCTGTAATTCCAGCTACTTGGGAGGCTGAGGCAGGAGAGTTGCTTGAACCCGGGAGGCGGAGGTTGCAGTGAGCTGAGGCTGGGCCACTGCACTCCAGCCCAGGTGACAGAGCTAGACTCTGTCTCAAAAAATTAAATAAAAATTAAAAAGCTCAGAGATTTTAAAAAGGATACCCAAATGATTAAAATGGTACATTGTGAAAACTAAATAAATAAATAAAACATAAAACATAACTTTAGTATTCTCTAACAGAGAGGCGAAAAAAAAAATACCCTCATCTTGAAAACTTCAACCCAGAAGTACAAAAAAGGCCTAAATCCTATTGACACATACACACAAAAAAACAGGTAGTGTATATGGCTTTATTTTTTTCGTAATATTTCAAGCATACAGAAAATAAATTCCTATGTACCTAACACACAGCTTTATCAAATTTTATCATTTTGTCATATCTGCTATTTTTTAAAAAATAAAGCATTATCATAGAAGCCCCCACTCTATCTCATTTAGTCTCAGTTTCTCCTCTCCACCTCCAAAATAATCACTTTCCAGATTCTTTCCCCAAAAAAAATCCTTCTATGGGCCAGGCGCGGTGGTAATCCCAACACTTTGGGAGGCCGAGGCGGGTGGATCATCTGAGGTCAGGAGTTCAAGACCAACCTGGCCAACATGGCGAAACACTGTCTCTACTAAAAATACAAAAATTAGCCGAGCATGGTGGTGGGCGCCTGTAATCCCAGCTACTCGGGAG
>NW_012109081.1:0-1112 GCF_000951045.1 Mandrillus leucophaeus
AGTTTCACAGAAAACTTCTTTCCCGTTTTTGTTTGAGTGTATTTCCTATTTCACCATAGCCGTACATGCACGCCCGAATCTCCCTGGTAGCTTTTACTCCAAACAGGATTCCCCAATCCTCTATGAGAAGAAAAGTATAACTCTGTGAGTGGAATGAACACGTCACAAATCAGCTCCTCAAAAATCTTCTCTCCAATATCTATCTGAAGATATTTCCGTTTTCACCATTAGCCTCAAAGCGCCCCTGAGTATCCCTTAGCTGACTAACCTATAACAGTGTTAGAACACAGCTCAATGAAAACAGAAGCTTAAGAGTGTTCCCAAATGTCCTGTCTCAGGTTCCACGGAAAAAGTGATTTCAAACTGCTCAATCCAAAGAATGATTTAACTCTATGTGATGAATACACACATCACAAAGCAGTTGCTCCAAAATGATGTCCCCAGTTTTCATCGGAAGACGTTTCCTTTCTCACCACAAGCCTCCAGTTGTCACTTAATATCCCTTCACAGATTCCTCAAAGACAGAGTTTCCAAACTGGGCAACGTAGTGTAAACTTTAACTATCTGAAATGAATGCACACGTCAGAGAGCAGTTTCTTGGAAATCATCTTTCTGGGTTTTATTTCAGGATATTTCACTTTTCCCCATAGTCTTCAAAGCACTGCAAAATATCAGTTTTTCATAATTACAGGAACAGTGTTCAAACACTGCCTTTGGAGAAAAGAGGTGTAAGTCCCTGAGTGGAATGCACACATCACAAAGCAGTTTCTCAGAAAGCTTCTCCCCAGTTTTTATCTGAAGATATTTCCTATTTCCCCACAGGCCTGAATGTGATCCCGAATGTCCCTTCGCAAATCCATCCATGACACAGTTTCAAAACCTGTGTAATAGAAAGAAAGTTTTATCTATGTGAGATGAGTAGACATATCTATCACAAAGCAGTTTCAGAGAACGCTTCTTTCCAGTTTTTGTCTGAGGATACTTCTGTTTTCACCATAGCCATCCATATACTCCTGAATGTCCCCTGGTAGCGTTTTCTCCAAACGGGATTCCCCAATGCTCTATGAGAAGAAAGCTTTCACTCTGTGAGTGGAATTTACATGTCACAAACC
>NW_012109082.1:0-3423 GCF_000951045.1 Mandrillus leucophaeus
TTTTTTTAACTAGAGGAAAGCAAACGGTTGGCCAGTTGGAGTGAACTGCAAGTGCACAGGAAAAGTAATGTCTAAAAATTAGTAAGAAATGTGTCTTCTGATGAAATTCACTTTAACATGGACGCCAATGCAAGAGAGATTATGTTGTATGCACCATCTTGTAAGGAGTTAACAGAAACTATACATTTGTCCCCCTCATCCACAATCCAATTAATTTTACTCAAGAACAACAATGGTTCTTTGGTAAATAGCTTCTCAAAACCTGCGTAAGATATTTTTCATCAGTGACCACAAATTTGTCATCTCTCCAAAAAACTTTTCCATATTCCAAGTTGCTTGTGAGAAGGGGCTCTGTCTTTTAACTTGAACTTCCGCTGTATCTAACTAGTATTTGTGACTAGCAGTCATGGTAGTTTAAGTACTGCCTTGGTTAGAGAGGCAGTGACAACATAAAGCTATTATAAGCAAATGTTTATTTCGATTTTAACCCCAGAACTCTTTCCCCTTGTTTGTACACCTTTATTTTTACCTGCCATCAAAAGGATCATTTTCTAACTATCTGGTAACTTCAGTGTTTATTTAAATACCTATTATGGTAAACATTAGCTACATAATTTTAAAGCTGCATATAATATCAAATTCAATTTTTTTTTTTTTTTTTGAGATGGAGTTTCACTCTTGTTGCCCAGGCTGGAGTGCAACGGCTCAATCTCGGCTCACCGCAACCTCCGCCTCCTGGGTTCAAGTGATTCTCCTGCCTCAGCCACTGAGTAGCTGGGATTACAGGTACGCACCACCACGCCCGGCTAATTTTACATTTTTAGTAGAGACAGGGTTTCACCATGTTGGTCAGGCCAGTCTCGAACTCCCAATCTCAGGTGATCCACCTGCCTTGGTCTCCCAAAGTGCTGGGATTACAGGTGTGAGCCACCGCACCTGGCTAGATTACAAGATATTCCAAAATCAGGAGAGGAGCTTCAAGTAAACTCTCAAATGTTATCTTGTGTTTTCAGCACAATAAATCCACATACAAATCTAATTTAAAGAATTCACAGGAATTTGTTTATCAGCGTGATTCTCCAAAATGACCAAACATAGACTTTAAAATGCCATTTAGCCAAGATTTTTAATATAGTAAAATAAACACTTAAAACGTCTGCTTATGGTTGGGCACAATGGCGCACGCCTATAATCCCAGCACTTTAGGAGGCTGAGGAGGGAGGATCACTTGAGACCAGGAGTTTGAGACCAGCCTGGGCAACACAGGGAGACCCTATCTCTACAAAAAATAAATTAGCCAGGTATGGTGGTGCACATCTGTGATCCCAACTACTCAGAAGGCTGAGGTGGGAGGATCACCTGAGCACAGGAGGTCGCAGACACAGAGAGCTGTGATCATGCCACTGCACTCCAGCCTGGGCAACAGAGCAAAACCCCATCTCAAAAAAATCAAAACATGAAAATAAAAATAAAACTTCTTATGAATTTTCTGTTTTCAATAATGTATGCTACAGCCACTGGGACCCATTCAGTTTTACTCCATATTGGAGCAGTGCTTCCAAGTTGTCTAGTGTTGCTGGGTTGGCAGAGCTCAGCAATCTTTATCTTAGACTATACGCCAGTGAAAACGTAAATATCTTGGGCAGTGTGATGTCTCAAAAGTTGTTCATTAATCATTAACGACACAGGACAGTAAAAAGACCAGGAAATTGACCGGGCACAGTGGCTCACGACTGTAATCCCAGCACTTTGGGAGGCCAAAGCAGGCGATCATCTGAGGTCAGGAGTTCGAGACCAGCCTGGCCTATGTGGTGAAATGCCATCTCTATTAAAAATACAAAAATTAGCCGGGCCTGGTGGCTGATGCCTGTAATCCCAGCTACTAGGGAGGCTGAGGCAGGAGAATCACTAGAACGCAGGAGGCGGAGTTTACAATGAACAAAGATCACGCCATTGTACTCCAGCCTAGGCAACAAGAGCAAAACTCTGTCTTAAAAAAAAAAAAAAAAAAAAGACCAGGAAATTGACCGGGCACAGTGGCTCACGACTGTAATCCCAGCACTTTGGGAGGCCAAAGCAGGCGATCATCTGAGGTCAGGAGTTCGAGACCAGCCTGGCCTACATGGTGAAACCCCGTCTCCACTAAAAACAAAAAAAATCAGCCAGGCATGGTGGCAGGCGCCTGTAGTCCCCAGCTACTCAGGAGACTGAGGCAGGAGAATGGTGTGAACCTGGGAGGCGGAGCTTGCAGTGAGCCGAGATGGAGCCACTACACTCCTGCCTAGGTGACAGAGTGAGACTCCTTCTCAAAAAAAAAAAAAAAAAAAGACAATACAGAACAAAGAATGTAATGTAAAAGGTCTCCATAACTCTTTGTGATGCTGAATGCCTGTTGCAGTTATATTAATAACACTTTGGATATATGGGTAAAATAAAATATATTTCCAAAATTAATCTCACTGGATTCCACTTGCTTTTCTTAAAAAAAAATACAACTACTAGAAAATTTAAAAGCACATATATGTGTGCTTTTATAACCTCATATTTGCAGGTTGCTTTATATTTCTACTGGACACATTGCTTTAGACCTTCCAATAATTCTTCTCAGCAGCCATCTTAATCCTGAGCTGCTAATCTTTAGTCTGCACATGAAAATCCTAAATGAATAACAAAGTTTTTTTTTTTTTTTTTTTTGAAATGGAGTTTCACTCTCCGCTGCCCAGGCCGGAGTGCAGTGGTGTGATCTCAGTTCACTGCAACCTCTGCCTCCCGGGTTCAAGCGATCTTCCTGCCTCAGCCTCCCAAGCAGCTGGGATTACAGGCATGTGCCACCACGCCCAGTTAATTTTGTGTTTTTGGTAGAGATAGGGTTTTACCACATTGGTCAGGCTGGTCTCAAACTCCTGATCTCAGGAGATCCACCTACCTCAGCCTCCCAAAGTGCTGGGATTACAGGTGTGAGCCACCACGCCCAGCCCTAAGTGAATAACATTCTAAGGACACGTTTCCTGGTTCCCTTTTCTTAAAAGCAAGAAAGTAGAACAGGACAAGGTCTAGATGAGAGCTCTTTCTATCAATTCAGAGTCTAGTTTATTCTTGCCAGATTGCGGCACCAACTGCAATACCAATAAAACATGGACACAATTCCCGGAAAGGAAGGGACCTAGGCCAAAGACAACTGGGAAGGTAAATTAGCAACATAAAAAAACAAAACAAACCAAAACAAAAAGACACTCCAACACACACCAAACCCTACAGAATAACTTCTGAAATTTATTCATAAATTTACATGACTTCCCTTATAGAATTTCATGACTTCCCTTAAAGCATTTCTTTAGTCCTTGTCTTCCCTTAGGGACAAGGTCATAAGAAATCTTTCTGAAGTGTAAGCTGCCTGAAATCATCTTTCTAATCCACATTAAC
>NW_012109083.1:0-3035 GCF_000951045.1 Mandrillus leucophaeus
TCATTTAGGTTTCTCTCTTCATTGGTTACTCTAGTTAGGAATTACTCTAACATTTTATCAAGGCTCTTAGCTTCTTTGCATTGGGTTAATGTGTGTTCCTTTAGCTCAGCAGAGTTTTCTATTGACCATCTTCTGAAGCCTACTTCTGTCAAGTTGTACATCTGATCCTCCGTCCAGTTCCGCATCCTTGCTGGACAGACATTGTAATCATTTGGAGGAGAAGAGGTACTCTGGCCTTTTGGGTTTTCAGCAATATTTTTGTTGATTCTTTGTCATCTTTATGGGTTTGTCTGGTTTTGGTCTTTGAGGCTGCTGACCCTTGGATGGGGCTTTTGTGGAGGCCTTTATTGTTGTTGTTGTGTTGTTGTTGATGCTGTTGTTGTTGTGTTGTTGTTGATGCTGTTGTTGTTGTGTTGTTTTTACTTTCTGCTTGTTTGTTTTTCTTTCAATAATCAGATTCCTCTTCTGTAGGGCTGCTACAGTTTTCTGGGGGTTCACTTCAAGTCCTATTCTCTGATTTGCTCTTGTGCCTGAAGGTGTCACTCAAGGATGTTGGAGAGCAACAAAAATGAGTGCCTCCTCCTTCTTATGAGACCTCTGACCTCAAGGGTCACCAACCTGATGCCAGTAGGATCACTCCTTTATAGGGCATCTGACAATCCCTATTGGAGGGTCTCGCCCAGTTGGGTGGCACAGGGAGAACAACTCATTTAATGAAGCACTTTGTCCCTTGGTGGAGAAGGTGTGATTCACTGCGAGGAAACTCACTCATCTGGGCTGCCCAGATTCCTCAGAACTACCAGGAGGAGAGGCTAAGTCTGCTGGTCCACAGAGACTATGGTCACCCCTCCCCCTAGGGACTCAGACCCAGGGAGATCTGAAATCTGTCCCTGAACCCCTGGAGCTATTGGAGATCCTGCAGGAGGAAGCCCTACCTACTGAGGAAGGTTGGGTCAAGGTTAGACCTGAAGAGGCACTCTGGCTGCAGACTGCCACAGCGGGTGTGTTGGGCTGTGGGAACAAGTCTTGGGACCAAACCATCAAGCCTCCCTGACTCCAGCAGGGGAAAAGCACAGCCTGGAGCTATACAAAATGGGTACTGCCCTTCCACCTACCTGGGGAGCATACAAAATTGTACTGCCCTTCCCCCTACCCCTTAGCATGTTAGGCTGTTGGGAGTCCCAGTGTTGGCTACAGTCCCTCCTACAAGGAGCTCAAATGGCTTAGACAGCAGGCAGCTGCAGCAGTTGCTGGTCGCTGCTCCCTCCAGGAGTTTGGTAGGCTTAGCAGATTCCAGCTGAAAGGCTGCAAGAATCTGCATGTTCTGGGGTTGGGACACTAGGCCCTGGTGGCATGGTTTCATGAGTGGGATCTTCCCATCCGTGGGTTGCACAGTTTCCCCAGTTGGGTAGCACACTCACTTACCACCTCCCTTGGCTGAAGGGTAGGGGTTCTCCTTCCCCATGTGGTTCTCAGGTGGGTCACACCCCACTGCTCTTCCTTCTCTCTGTGGGTCATGCCAGCTTTCACGTCAGTTTTGATGAGAGAACCTGGATACCTTGCTTGCTGGTGAAAGATTCACATGCTTATTATGGTTTTTGTGGAAGGAAGCCTCCGAGTGCCGCTGCTTCTAGTCAGACATCTTCTATGACAACTATTATACATAACATTTACTGGGCTTCCAGAATGTACTGGCGAATTGAAATAATGTAATTATATATAACGTGTGGTAGAGATATTCAGACTGTGGAATTTAAAATGTAAAGATACTCAAGTTGTGATATATGAGGCAGCCAAAGTTTGATATATTAAGTATTGTGACCTGTTTTTACTTGGAAATATTTGTAATATCCTATGCTCACTTCTCTCCCATATAGCATCACTCCCCAAAAGAAAAAGAGTAAGATGGTTGGCCTTAACAGTTTGTAAGCTAAGGTCTAGGCGTATATAAGAAAAAAATATTGAATCAATAAGTTGTGACAGAGTTAGTTTTCCTTACCTTTGAATAATAGCTCAAATTAGTTTGACTGAGAGAAAGGAAAATATAATATAACAAGATCAATAGAGAACTCACAATTGTACATATATCTGAATAAAGGGCTTGTGAATTGCAGGGCCCTCTGGAGTGAGGTTAAAGGACCCGCAACTTCACACTAAGAGGTCAGATTAATATCATTAAAAATGACAAGTCATTGGAAAATATTAAATATGGTAGCAGGTTTAAATTTGCATTTTATAATAATGAATATTACTGAAGCATGAAAAATAGAGGAGGACTTGGTTAAGACTAGGGATAGTTAGAAGTCTATCATAAAATCATCAGGAGAAATGGAAGCTTAATAATAAATAAGCAATAAGGAAAGAAAAAAATAAAACGCAGAGTGATTTTTCCAGATTACTTGAGAGGGCTTCATAGAAATAATAATAACTAATATTTATACAGTAGTTTCAATATACCAATCAATGTGCTAAGCAATGGAGGATAGTACATGTTTAACAACCAGCTCTCCGGGGACACACAGTGTATGTGGAGTAGAATACCTGATTTATAGTTTGTCAAATTTTGTAGTGGAAATACACTCAGTGTGGTCAATTTAAACCTACTAATGAATTTCCACTCAATGAAAGTTGAGCAGCGATGTGAACAACGTTATTTCACAAGCTGGTATGAGGTGGCTCTAGTATACCACTAGAAGCCTTTTTAGAAGTGTTACTTTCATATTATCAAAAATGTAACTTTCTAAGCTAGGGTTTCTTAACCTTGATGCTAGGCCTTTTTGGCAGCTTATTAGTGGATGATTGACAAAAATTGTATATATTTAAGGTGTACAACTTTGTGTTTTGATATATGTATAGATAAGATAACGATCACCACACCTAAGCTAATTAACATATCCATCAGCTCATATCATTGTTTTGTTATTGTTCAATGTGCTCAATCTCCTCTAATCTCAGAAGCTAAGTGGGCTTTTTTTATGCTTGAATGAGACATCATTTACGCTTTGAATCAGATAATTATTTGTGGGGCTCTTGTA
>NW_012109084.1:0-1763 GCF_000951045.1 Mandrillus leucophaeus
GAACTCCTGACCTCGTGATCTGCCTGCCTCAGCCCCCCAAAGTGCTGGGATTACAGGCATGAGCCACCATACCCGGCTTCTTTTTCTTTTTTTTTCCTTTTTTTTTTTTTTTTTTTTAGAAAATCTATATGTCGCCCAGGGTGGAGTGCAATGGCGTGATCCTGGCTCACTGCAACCTCTGCCTCCTGGGTTCAAGTGATTCTCCTTCCTTAGCCTCCTGAGTAACTGGAATTACAGGCGCCCACCGCCACGCCAGGCTAATTTTTTTGTATTTTTAGTAGAGACGGGGTTTCACCATGTTGACCAGGCTTGTCTCGAACTCCTGACCTCAGGTGATCTGCCTGCTTCAGCCTCCCAACGTGCTGGTATTAAGACGTGAGCCACCGCACCTGGCCGGATAGGTGTGTAGTTCTAAAAAATTTAGTAGTTTCTTTTTGCATATTTTAGTGTGGGGATATATATTCAGCATAGTAAATAGGCAAGAGTGCTATGGAAGGTAAATACAGTATCAGAATAGTTGTTCAAACATTAACTCTTTGTTTAAGAGATTAAGCATTTTTAAAACTTTTTTATTATTTTGAAAAATTTCTAACACAGGAAAGTTAGAACACTCATTATGGTGAATCCCCTTAGATCTTCCAGATTCACCAATTGTCAGCATTTTTCTACATTTGTTTTTGTATCTCTCAAGATAGTTTATTTTGCTTGTGATGTAATGTCTCATTCAAAATAGATTAAATTAACCAAGTCTGATGGCACATACCTGTAGTCCCAGCTACTTGGGAGGCTGAAGTGGGAGGATTGCTTGAGACCAGGAGGTGGAGGTTGCAGTGAGCTGAGATCACACCACCGCACTGCAGCCTGGGTGACAGAGTGAGATCCTGCCTTAAAAAAATTAAAGATCTGCATTTTGAGATGAGCATAGTCTTTTTTTATGAACTAGAAAATTAAGTTATAATCCCCCTGCATTTGCCATTTATTTAAAAAAAAAAAAATTGAGGCTTTTAATATGTTAGGCACCCTCTACTAAGCACTAGGGATCCAATGGTGAGTAGTATACAGTTGGCGGCTGCTCTTGTCTAGTTTCAAGTCTGGTGGAGGATTCTTAGAAGTGCACTAAAATACCACTACTTTCTCATCATCTGAAGTTAGAATATGATTCTCAGTATCTTTGTTTCTTTTCTAAAACATTTTACACTGTGGGAAATACGGGCTTTATGCCTTTTAAGTCACTATTTTTGTTTTTTGTTTTTTGAGATAGTAGCTGGGATTACAGGCATGCACCACCATACTTGGCTAATTTTTAAAAATTAATTAATTTATTTATTTATTGAGATAGATTCTCACTCTTTCTCCCAGGCTGGAGAGCAGTGGTGTGATCTTGGCTCACTGCAACCTCCACCTCCCGGGTTCATGCAATTCTCTTGCTTCAGCCTCCTGAGTAGCTGCGACTACAGGTGCGCACCACCGCGCCCAGCTAATTTTTTGTGTTTTTAGTAGAGACGGGGTTTCAACATGTTGTCCAGGCTCGTCTCAACTCCTGACCTCAGGCAGTCTGCCTGCCTCAGCCTTCCAAAGTCCTGGGATTACAGGTGTGAGCCACTCTGCCCAGCCTAATTTTTGTATTTGTAGTAGAGATGGGGTTTTGCCATATTGGCCAGGCTGGTCTCAAATTTCTCACCTCAAGAGCCACCCACCTCGGCCTCCCAAAGTACTAGGATTACAGGTGTGAGCCACCACGCCCGGCCTAATGTTTGTATTTT
>NW_012109085.1:0-1096 GCF_000951045.1 Mandrillus leucophaeus
AGATATCAAAATATTTAAAATACATATGTTATCATTACTGTCTTCAAAGTCTTAGAAGAAAATGATTAGTTGCAAGAGAGCTCTTCTGGGCCAATATCTGATCCATTTATCAAGTCATTCAATCATTCATTCATTAGTATGTACTAAGAAACTATTATGTATCATGTTCCAGAAGGTAAAAAATAAAGTTTCTCTTTGAAAAGCTTATTTCTCTCACAATATTGATACCTCTGTTGTCAGGTCTTCAACCTAGTTTTAAAACTGTTTTTTACCTTGGTTTGAAGTCAAAAACAGAAGGCTATACTTTTTTTCATTGTTCTATATTCATTTTGAGTTTCTATTAAAACAATACCTAATTTTAAAAGGCAGAAACTAGTAGTAATTTCCTTCATAATAGTAAGTATATGGAATAATGTTAACTGACAGGAAGTGAGATTCAATGTAAAGTACAACAGTGGCAGAAGTAAGAGCTAATCTATTGGAAGTTCTTGGGTAAGTCTACATATTCAGAGCCAACATGTCTGAGACAGGGCCAAAATAAGATGCTAGACTGAAAAATATGAAAATTAATGACAAAATTAGTAAACTAGAATGAAGTTCTTTGTGCCTTGCCTCCTCAGAATACTGGCTGGTTCCAAGACTGGACCCTAATTTAATTTACTAATTTTGCCAATCTCTTACGTGACAGAGAGGAAATAAGAAACATACTCCAGGAGAGAAGGCCCAAGCTACAATAAAATAATAATAATAATAATATGTATTGGTGGAGGGAATAGAACAAAGAGCTGAAAGAGCTGAAAATATTTTTCCATACAAAAGTGTGACTTTCAACTCACTTTTTGGGCTCCACTCAGTAGAAGTTACAGCCTGATTAACAGCCTAGAATCAAGGCAACTATGGTGAATAAATGACCTGAACAAAAATAATTTCAAACCTGGTGTGACACAAATATATATTTATAAAAGGGTGTATAAATAATCATTGTAAAGTGTATATACAATATATACAGTATATAAAATGTATATATTATATAATGCATGTATTATATGTATTATACATTAATATAATATGCATTATGTATTATATCAAATATAAT
>NW_012109086.1:0-51854 GCF_000951045.1 Mandrillus leucophaeus
GTAGTCGTAGTAGTAGTAGTAGTAGTAGTAGTAGTAGTAGTAGTAGTAGTAGTAGTGATGGAGTTTCATCATGTTGGCCAGGCTGGTCTCAAACTCCTGACCTCTGGTGATCCATCTGCCTTGGCCTTCCAAAGTGCTGAGATTACAGGCGTGAGCCACCATTCCCGGCCAAATGGTCTTTTTTTTGATACAAGATCTTGCTGTCATCCAGGCTGGAGTGCAGTGGTGAAATCACAGCTCACTGTAGTCTTGACCTTCCAGGCTCAAGTGATCCTCCTGCCTCACTCAGCCTCCTGTCTAGCTGGTACTACAGGCGCACGGCATCACACTTAGCTAATTTTTTTAAAAATTTTTTTAGTAGAGACAAGGTCTCTCTGTGTTGCCTCAGCTGGTCTTGAACTCCTAGGCTCAAAGGAGCTTCCTCCCTTGACCTCCCAACGTGTTAGGATTATAGGCATAAGATTATCTTTTTAAACTCAGATAAGGTAGTCCATTTGCAATTCTCCCTGAAAACGTAAAATACACTTAAGGGAAGTAAACTAATGTGAAATAAAGATCACAAAACATTTTCATTACTGTTCAGAAAAAGAAAAAGCATGTTCCCAAATATGAGTTCCCGTGTGAATCCAATCTAAAAACTTGGTTCGTATCATGGGAAAAAATAGACATTTACTTAGATTGATAAGAGTGACAAGTTTAGAGCAAAATATAAAATATGAGGTACTGCTATATTTGTAAAGAAAAAAAGACTCAATAGTGAGAAACATCTTATTTTAATAACTTTTGGTGGGGTGGTTGAGTTGTAATTTTCACTAGTTCGAGTACACATGATTACATTTTCCATGTAAGTTTAACATGAAGTTCCTGTGTTGTGCTGTGATTCTTCCATTCTTAAATCAATTGTTTTAACAGGTTTCCTACAAAACATTTGTATGTTGTGTATATTGCACTCTTAAAATACTAATTTATATATTTTGTTTGCCATTTGCAATTAAGCTTTTAATGATAATGTGACTGAACCTAAAAGAACAATATGCTTCTCACAAACATAAGCACCATAAATCAAGAACATTTACTCAGTGATTTTTCAGTGCACACTCTTTTATTTCTATTTTTTTAATTTTAAATTTTTTTCTTATGATCTTGTTGCATACCAGTGTATGCACTCTTTTAGGTGGTTATAGAATATAGACAGGACTCAGCCTTGTCTGTCAAGTCGCATTAGGCCCATGACTGAGCAAAATCTGTAAACTACTTGCTGATCACTTGTATGTAAAATGTACTGGTGAATAGAGTAGTGACTTTTTTTATGGAATCACTACAATATAATAAGCAATATTAAGAGTATAACACATAAATGTTATAGAAACAAATAATTAAGAACATCTGCTGCTGATTTGTCCACACAAATCTTGTACACAAATGTGCACAGCAGCTTTATTTGTAATAGCCCAACTTCAAACAACTTAAGTCTATCAGCAATTAAATGATAAAACAGATTGTGTTACATCCATGCGATGGAATAGTATTCAACAATAAAAAGAACAAAAATCCTTATGCTCAACAGCATGGATGAATCTCAGAATAATTATGTCCATGAAAGAAGTCTGAAAAAAAGAGTACGTGCTATATAATCCCATTTATATAAATTTCTAGAAAATGGAACTACTAAAGTGAAAAGCACATTGATAATTCCTGGCAAGGACAGGAAGGCAAGATTGCAAAGAAACTTACAGAAATTGTGGCAATATTCCTTATCTTGATGGTGGTGGTGATATATATGTCATAACTCATCAAATTGTACACTATGCAGTTTATTATACATGAATTATATCAGGAAAGCACTCATAAAGTGATTTTTAAAGAACCTGTGCTGGGAGTACAGATGTGATTGATTCCATAAATATATTGGAATGATCCTTGGAGAGACAGAGCAAATACCCTGGTAAACCTAAATTGATATGATATCAAACACAGGATCTGTGGGTCTAAATAGAACTACCACCAGAGTTCAGTGTAGAGAAAGACAGCTTGGTTTAATAATAAAAGGAGAATAGGATTTAATTAAAGTCAGAGGCTTTGAATTTGAGTCCCTGTTAGCCCATATTTTCTCTAATCTTTATTTTTCTCATCTTTAGTTTCATTAAGATTTTAAGATCCAAAGAATATATTTGAAAGTACATCTGAAAGTGGCATCAAAATGGAAGGCTGGCTGGGCACAGTGCGTCACACCTGTAATCCCAGCACTTTGGGAGGCTGAAGTGGGTGGATCATGAGGTCAGGAGTTGGAGACCAGCCTGGCCAACATGGTGAAACCCTGTCTGTACTAAAAATACAAAAATTAGCCGGGCGTGGTGGCGCACACCTATAATCCCAGCTACTCAGGAAGCTGAGGCACGAGAATCACTTGAACCCGGCAGGCGGAGGTTGCAGTGAGCCGAGTTTGTGCCACTGCACTCCAGCCTGGGCGACAAAATGAGACTCTGTCTCAAAAAAAAAAAAAAAAAAAGGCTTTGCTGACATTTAGGTTAGAAGGGAAAACAAAATAAAACAGAATTTGACCTGTGGAGATCAGTGAGGAGGGAATTCTGAAAAGGGACCAGAGCTGGGGAAGTGGGATTATGTATGATGTATATGGAAAATGAAGAGTCAAAACCAGTTGAGGGCAGAGAGTTCATTTTGCAGAGCAAGGAGGGAGAGACACCAACCTAAAGTATCTAAAAGCATAATAGATTGTAAAATAGCGAGAAAGTTTACCATCAGGATATAAGTTGCTGTAACTAGCCCTGTAACCTTAGCCAAGTCATTTAATTCTCTGAACCTCAATTTCCCCATCAATATAATGGGAGATAATAATGGTTCTGCCAGATCTCAAGGATTTTATATATTTAAATCAGTCCATATCAGATGTGATAGGGTGTAGGATAGTGCTGAAAAGTACCAAGTACTGTTGATAGTTCAGCGTGATTATCAAGCTGTGAGCTAATAAGTGTCTGGACTCAGATAATTGTATTTTAGAGACAGTTTAAATAATGGTAAAGATTAATATAAGGCCAGTGAGACTGAAGGCAAGGAGATCAATCAGGATGCTGTTTCAGTAGTCTAAGGCAGCGACAGTGGAGAAAGGAAGGGATGGATTTGTGAAATAGGTCTTGGTGACCAGGTCTGTGTTAGGAGGAAAAGGGGAAGAGAAATTGTATTAGTTTTCTGTGGCTGTTGTAATTAAATATGACAAATTAGAGAGCTTAAAACAACACATTAATTTTCTCACAGAAGCTTGAAATTATCATAACTGGGTTGAGATCAAGATGTTGGCAAGTACTCCTTCCCTCCAAAGGATCTAGGGGAGAAACCACTCCTTTCCTCTTCCAGCTTATGTGGGCTGCAGGCATTCATCTTGTGACCATATCATTCATCACTGCAGTCTTTACATTGCCACGCCACCTTCTCTTCCCCACCTTTCACCTTCTCCTGTGTGTGCCAAGTCTCCATTTGCCTTCCTTCTGTAAGGAGACTTGTGACTGTATTTAGGGCCCACCTGGGTAATCTGGGATCATCTCCCCATTCCAAGATATTTCATCACATCTGCAAAGCCATAAAGTTATCTTTCACAAATTCAAGGGATTAGAACATGGACATTTGGGGGTTTTAGCTTTTTGGAGTTGTACTGTCATTAGTACTTGAAAAAGAAGAATACATTTTTGAGAGATGGTAATGAATTCACTTGGGACCTGCTGAAATACCTATGGGACATGTGTGCGAGGGTATTCAATTTATGTTATCGGAAAACCTTGAATCAGGTGACTGAAACAATACAGACATTTATTTAAAACAAAAAACAGCCTCAAAGTTGGTTAAATTAGCAATTCAGTGATATCCTTGAGGACCTAAGTTCTTGCTTTGCCATCTGTAGGCTGGCTCTCCTGTGGTAACAAAATGAGCCCCATAATTCTAGGCCTTCATTCCAGATATGAAAACTTAATTGGCTTGTTTTGTATGCCCCCCTCCCTCTGCCCCACTTTTTTTTTTTTTTTTTTTGTCTGCAAGGAAACCTAACTTCTGAAGCTACCCAGCAGGTTCTATTTTTCTTGGCCAGATAAACATTCTCTTGACCATCATCTTTTACCTAAAAGAATTTTTTTTTTTTTTGTCGAGCTGGAGTCTTGCTCTGTCGCCCTGGAGCTGGAGTGTAGTGGCATGATCTCGGCTCACTGCAACCTCCGCCTCCGAGTTCAAGCAGTTCTCCTGCCTCAGCCTCCTGAGTGGCTGGGATTACAGGCACACGTCTCTGTGCCTAATTTTTGTATTTTTAGTAGAGACGGGGTTTCACCATGTTGGCCAGGCGAGTCTTGAACTCCTGACCTCAGGTGACCCACCTGCCTCGGCCTCCCAGAGTGCTGGGATTACAGGCATCAGCCACCATGCCCAGCCACCTAAATTTTTTATATCTACATTGCAGATTTGTTCAGGTAGGGACCCCTGCCTTAAATACACAAATATTAAACTCATCCACCTTCAGTGACAAATGGCAAAACAGACCTCTTGAGCATTTCCCACATCACATTGTTTTACTACTTTTTGGTTTGCAGATTTGGTAGAATCTTGCAGATGTGGAGCTATCTTTCTGTGGTTTATTTAAATAGCAGTCCATTCACCTTGCTTAGTCTTAAATTCTTGTCTACAAATTCCTAACCATGTCCTTTTTTTTTTTTTGAGACGGAGTCTGACTCTGTCACCCAAGCTGAAGTGCAGTGGTGTGATCTCAGTTCTCTGCAACCTCCGCCTCCTGGGTTCAAGCAATTCTCGTGCCTCAGCCTCCCGAGTAGCTGGGATTACAGGTGTGTGTCACCATGCCCGGCTAATTTTTGTATTTTTAGTAGAGACAGGGTTTTGCCATGTTGAGCGGGCTGAGCTCGAACACCTGACCTCAGGTGATCTGCCCGCCTCAGTCTCCCAAAGTCCTGGGATTACAGGCATGAGCCACCGCACACAGGCCCAGTCCTGATTTTTAACATTAAAGTTGAAAGCAGTGGTTAATGTAGTCTGGGCACTCTCCTTGGGGATTCCCAGAACCTTTTAGAGAGTACATGAGATCAAAACAATCTTCTAGCAATGTTTTAAGACGTTACTTGCCATTTTTCATTCTTATTCTTAGATATACAACGGAGTTTTCCAGAGGCTACCTACTTGAAATGTGATTTTTTTTTTTTTTTTTTTTTTTTTAAATTTTGTTTGAGACAGAGTCTTGCTCTGTCGCCCAGGCTGGAGTACAGTGGCATGATCTCGGCTCACTGCAACCTCTACCTCCCAGGTTCAAGTGATTCTCCTGCCTCAGCCTCCCAAGTAGCTAGTACTACGAGTGTGCGCCACCACACCAGGCTAATATTTGTGTTTTTGGTAGAGACGAGGGTTTTACCATGTTGGCCAGGCTGGTCTCGAACTCCTGACCTCAGGTGATCTGCTTGCCTCGGCGTCCCAGAGTGCTGGGATTACAGGCGTGAGCCACTGCGCTCAGCTGAAATGCGATACTGTAACAGACTTAACACATATGAGAATTCAGTTGATTTCCAGTAAACCACACTCAGTGCTACTCTTGCCTTTCTGTTTTTTTTTTTTTTTTTGGTCTGAGAAAATTTAGTTTTTTGAAAACTACGTTGTCTTAAAATGTAACAGACTTACTGTTATTTTTAGATGAATAATTTTTTAAATTTCTAAGTTTTAATTTATAATATGGTAAATATTTTTAGATATAGTTCATATAAATATAAAGCAAAAGCTCTTTTGGGTTCTCAATAACTTTTAAGAGTGTGAAGAGGCCTGAGATTCAAGTTTAAAATCCGCTGTCTAGTGTTAATGCCACTCTAACCACATACTCCAAAGTTTTTCCATTTCTCCGATCATTTTTTCCCGTCTTTTATTATCAGTTATCATGTAGGTATATCATCTTCATATGTTGCAGAATTTGTTGTAAGTACTTCAGAGTCATTCATTCTGTTTAATATTGATCCCATTTATGGGAGCAGCAGCTTTCTCATTTATTAATACATCTCTGCATTTTATTTCCAACACCTCTCTTTGTTAATACTTTCACCATTCTTACTGTTTTTGTGCTTATCGAACATGCTGGATTTAATAATATTCATACCTCAAAACTAAGCACAGAGAAAAAACTAATGAAGACTAGAGAGCTAAGACTTACATGACCACACAAGACCATTATCATCATCTCTTGGTAATGAGCATAATTAACACTTGTGCTCTGGGAAATGACTTTGATTTATGATAAATATTTATCAGTGGGGAGTATCTGCAATTTTTATAAACTTGGCTGTGAAGGGAGAGTGCCTGAGAGATCATACCCAGTTTTGATGGGAGGTGAGGGATGGGGCGTGGAGAATCAAAAATTAGTACTAGATTTTAAGCTATGGGTGCCTGAGCAATTGAAGGTATCCATGATTAACAGATTAAGAAATTCTTTAGTGGTATGTTAGTTGGGAAATAATTTGAATTTGTTTTCAGACATTGAATTTGCAAAATGGCGAACACATTCAGATGGAATTGTCTGGCACTCTAGCTGGACAGTAGAAGCCCAGAATTGACATTCAGAAGGATATTACTGAGATTTTAGTCGAAGGTGATAGAGTCAGAGATCTGTCAATAATGAGAGCTTATCTGTTAATCACCATGTTCTTATGTAAACAGTCTGTGCTAGGCACTGGGCACTTTACACTGACTCGTCTCATTTAATCTGTGTCACGGTCCTCAGAAAGCTCCCTTGTTTAAGGTCATCCAGCCACTACAGTTGTATAACCATGATTAACCTGCAGGTCTGTCTGAACTAAAAAGCTGTTGCTCTACCTAGTGTACATGCTGTCTCCAGGCAATATTAATATATTCATTGATAATTGAATTGAATGTGAAATACTTGAATAAAGCCTAATTATGCATGAGGTGAAGAAATCTGTTACTGAGTTTTGGGTAATTTGAAAAGACTGTAATTCTTTTAATTAATGCTTAGTAATGTGTCAAAAGATTCAAATGTATTTATCCTTGTAGCGATCTTCTGTAGGGACAGGGATACCAAGAGTGTCTGTGGCAGATCTAGAATTAGAAACCTTAATAGGAATTGAGTAATTATGGTGTGAGGTATACTTTATTGGGAAATTTTCAGGTAGTAAGTTTCAGAGAATATTCAAATTAATAGATTTTTTAAAGTTTATTGTAATTTTAAAAACACATTTACAGGTCGACAAGTGTGTATTTTTGTGGGATATTCAGATAATCAGAATAGGCTAATGTCTGTCAAGGCAGCAAATAACTAAAGCTAAGGACTCAGCTTTTAATATTCTGGCCCATTGGTAATTTTTTCATTATTTTAAAGATCATTTTGTTACAGAATTTGCCTGATTTCCTCTCAGTCTGATAATTTAGAAAGGAATTTACTGTAATGAGTCATAACATTTTTCCACATCAATCTTTTTAGTTGTGTAGTTTGTCACTTTTGGGATAGTTGATTTACTGGTTTGAACAGATCGAATATGAGTTTTAGAAGTAGTAAGATTTTCATTCTAATAAGAACAGTTGTTCTTTTATAGAAACAATTATTCTTACACTATTATCAAATCACTAAAAAGAATACACTTACAGGGGGGCTGGATCAGTGGCTGGAGCATTACCCCCTGCTGCAGACTGGCTGCTAGCAATGCTGAGAGCAGGGTGGACAGCATGGGTTGCTCTCAGGATTTGTTCTGTGCCTTGTGGAGATCACTGTCAAAAGAAGTGAAGGAGCATGTGGGCATGAACTGGTTTGGGAACAAATACTAGTCTATCCCAGAGTACAAGAACTGGAGAGGTGAGGACAAACTATTCAAGAGAAAAGAACTGTAGAAGCAACAAATAAAAAAGACTGTGAAGTAGGGGATAGTCCAACAAAATGGGAAGCTTGGATCATCAGAAGAACAAGAAACAGGCTGGGTGTAGTAGCTCATGCCTGTAATCCTAGCACTTTGAGAGGCCGACGCAGGCAGATCACCTGAGGTCAGGAGTTCGAGACCAACCTGGCCAACATGGTGAAACCCTGTCTCTACTAAAGATAGAAAAATTAGCCAGTCATGGTGGTACATGCTTGTAGTCCCAGCTACTCAGGAGGCTGAGGCAGGAGAATCACTTGAACCTGGGAAGCGGAGGTTGCAGTGAGCTGAGATTGCACCACAGCACTCCAGCCTGGCTAACAAGAGTGAAACTCCGTCTCACCAAAAAAAAAAAAAAAAAAAGAGCAAGAATGACTCCACCTACTATGGAGGAAATACTAAAGAATGAAAAATACAGAGAAGAAATTAAAAAGCAAAGATTTTTGTGAAAACCAAAAACTGCTTAGTAAAGAGACTAGTGAGGAACTCTTGGCTCCACCAGTTCAAACTCAAAGGACATGGCTTTGCTCCATACTTCGGAAAGGAAGAACCCTCATTGGCTCCCACTGGCACTTGTTGAGCTAAACTACATTTCCTGAGCCATAAAATAATCTATTTGCCCTTTAAGCTCTAAAATTCAAATTTTTTCATTCTGTTTGAGTGTTTTAAAATATTGCCTCTTTTTCAATGTGTTCATTCATCCTTTATTTTTTTTAGTCTCTAACATAGCAGTTAAGCCATTAGTAGTAATAGTTGTAGTATGAGATAATACCAGTCCCAGAGTCACACTCCATAGTCTGGCATGTGGTTCCCCTAGAGACACTTAATGTAATATTGACTATATCACAGCAGAAATTTTCTATAACTCTCTGTATCTCCAAAAACTGGTAATTTATAGAGCTGCTATCTGAAGCCTTATTCTTATTATTTCATTATTATTATTATTATTTTGAGACAGGGTCTCACTGTTTGACCTAGGCTGGAATGCAGTGGCTCAGTCTGGGCTCACTGCAGCCTCGACCTCCCAGGCTCAAGCAATCCTTCTGCCTCAGTCCCCCAAGTAGCTGGGACTGCAAGCACACACTACCACACCTGGCTAATTTTTGTATTTCTTTGTAGAGATGGATTTTTACCATATTGCCCAGGCTGGTCTTAAATTCCTGAGCTCAAGCCATCTGCCCGCCTTAGCTTCCCAAAGTGCTGGCATTACAAGCATAAGCCACTGCACTCGGGCTGAAGCCCTGTTCTTGACCAGCTTCATTCAGGGTCCTTAAAAGAGATCTTAGCAGAGGTTTGGTAATTACTATCACTTGATCAGTTGTGAAGTAAAGTAAGAGCTTTAGGAATTGGACTTCTATAGCTTAATTGCCACATACTTTTGTAAAGTACCACACCTGGCCCCCAAGCATTTTGGATAAGGGATATGCAACCTGTTTATAGAAAATCATAAGGAATTCGTTTAAAAAGTATAGGACTGCCAGGCTCGGTGGCTCACGCTTGTAATCCCAGCACTTTGGGAGGCTGAGGTGGGCGGATTGTAAGGTCAAAAGATAGAGATCATCCTGGCTAACACGGTGAAACCCCATCTCTACTAAAAACACAAAAAAATTAGCTGGGTGTGGTGGCGGGCGCCTGTTGTCCCAGCTACAAGGGAGGCTGAGGCAGGAGAATAGCGTGAACCTGGGAGGCAGAGCTTGCAGTGAGCCGAGATCCGGCCACTGCACTCCAGCCTGGGCAACAGAACGAGACTCCGTCTCAGAAAAAAAAAAAAAAGAGTATAGGACTAATAAACAAGTTGAACAAGGTTGCAGAATATAAAACCAATATACAAACATCAGTTGTCTTATTATGCATTTGCAGTGAAGCATTAAATTAAGAAAACAGGCTGGATTCAGTGGCTCATGCCTGTAATCCTAGCAGTTTGGGAGGTCAAGGTGGGTGGATTGCTTGAGCCCAGGAGCTTGAGACCAGCCTGGGCAATGTTTCAAAACCCCATCTCTAAAGAAAATACAAAAATTAGCCAGGCTTGTTGGTGGCCCATGCCCGTAGTCCCAGCTACTCAGGAGACTGAAGGGCAGAGATCAGTTGAGCCCAGCAGATCAAGGCTTCAGTGAGCCATGATCATACCAGTGCACTCCAGCCTGGGCAGCAGAGTGAGACTCTAGGCTGAAAAAAAGAAAAAATTAAGAAAATGATTTTTTTCATGGTGATGTCAAAAGAATAAATTTAACAAAGAAAAACTCATACTCTGAAAACTTAAAACATTGCTGAAAGAAATTAAAGACTAAATAAGTGGAAAAACGCCCCATGTTCACGGATCAGAAGATTCAGCATTGTAAAGATAGCAGTATTCTCCAAACTAATCTATAAATTCAATGCAGTTCCCATCAGAATCCTAGCTGACTTTGTAAAGATTGACAGTCTGATTCTGAAACTAATATGGAGTTGCAGGGGACCCAGAATAGCCAAAATAGTACTGAAAAAGGACAAAATAGGAGTACTCAGCTTCTTGACTTCAAAATTTACTGCAAAACAACAGTAATTAAAGCATTGTGGTACTGGCACAAGGACATATAAATCAGTGGAATAGAGAGTCCAGATATAAACCCATTTGTGTTCAACTGATTTCCAACAAGGATGCCAAGATCTTTCAGTGGTAAAAGAATACACTTTTTAACAGATGGTGCTGGGACAACTGGATAGCTACATGCAAAAGAACGAGGTGGGACCATATACAAAAAATAACTCAAAATGGATTAAAGACCTGAAACTTTAAAACTCCTTGAAAAAAAAAACATATTAGTAAATCTTCATGACTTTGTATTTGGCAAGGAATTTGTAGATGTGATACCAAAAGCATGAACAGCAAAAGAAAAACACTGAACTTCATAAAAATTAAAACCTTCTGTGCTTCAAAGGACACCATCATAAAAGACAACCCACAGAATGAGAGAAAACATTTGCAAACCATTTCTTTAATAAGCAACTCACATCTAGTATATATAAAGAACTCTGACAACTCAGTAACAAAAAGACAACCCAATGGGCAGAGCTCCAGGTGGACCCCAAGGAAGATATACGAATGTCCAGTAAGCACGTGAAGATGCTCAATATTGTTAGTTATCAGGGAAGTGAGTGACATACCACTTCACATCCACTAGGATGGCTAGAATCAAAGTTGGATAATAACAAGTGTTGGTGAGGATGTGGAGAAATCAGAATCCTCATACACTTTTTTTTTTTTTTTTGAAATGGAGTCTCACTCTAACACTAGGCTGGAGTACAGTAGTGTGATCTTGGCTCACCGCAATCTCCGCCTCACAGGTTCAAGCTATTCTCCTGCCTCAGCCTCTTGAGCAGCTGGGATTACAAGCACCCACCCCTACACCCAGCTAATTTTTTTGTATTTTTAGTAGAGTTGGGGTTTCACCGTGTTGGCCAGGCTGGTCTCGAACTCCTGACCTCAGGTGATCCACCCGCTTTGGCCTCCCAAAGTGCTGGGATTACAGGCATGAGCCACTGTGCCTGGCGAGATTTTTTTTAAAGAGACTTATCTAACTTATAAAAACTTCAGGTTATATGTTGTGGTTTCTGAACTGTCTAGTATGATATATGACTTTTTCTTTTTTATTCTCTCTTTTTTAAAATTTGAGGCCGGGAGTGGTGGCTCACACCTGTAATCCCAGCGCTTTGGGAGGCTAAGTGAGGTGGATCACTTGAGGTCAGGAGTTCGAGACTAGCCTGGCCAACATGGTGAAACCGCATCTCTACTAAAACTATAAAATATTAGCCAGGCGTAGGGTCTGGTGCCTGTATTCCGAACTACTCGGGAGGCTGAAGCAGGAGAATTGCTTGAACCCGGGAGGCAGAGGTTGCAGTGAGCCAAAATTGTGCCACCATACTCCAGCCTGGGTGACAGAGTGAGACGGTCTCAAAATAAAATAAAATTTGAGACAGGGTCTTGCTGTGTTGCCCAGTTTGGAGTCAAGGGATCTTCCCACCTTAACCTCCTGAGTAGCTGGGATTACAGCTGCATGCCACTATACTTGACAGATTTTTCAAATATTTAAAAAATACTTTATTGCTGAAAAATTCTAGCAATTATCTGAGCTTTCAGCAGGTCATAATCTTTTTGTTGGTGGAAGGTCTTGCCTTGATGTTGATGGCTGCCACTGATCTGGATGGTGGTCACTGAAGATTGGAGATGTGGCAGTTGTTTAATAAGACAGTGATGAAGTTTGACACATGGGTTGAATCTTTCTTCCCCTATCCTGCTCTACCCCCTGGTTTTTTGTTTTTGTTTTTGTTTTTTTTAATTAGAGGTGGGTCTCACTCCATTGCATTGAGCTCCTGGGGCTCAAATAGTCTTCCTGCCTCAGCCTCCCAAAGTGCTGGGATTACAGTCATGAACCCCTGCATCCAACCTCCTGGATCTTTCTTTCATGAGGATTCCTTTTTTTTTTTATTTTTAAGACAGAGTCTCACTCTGTCACCCAGACTGGAGTGCATGGCATGATCTTGGCCCACTGCAACCTCCACCTCCCAGGTTCAAGCAATTCTGCCTCAGCCTCCCGAGTAACTGGGATTATAGGTGCCTGCCACCACACCTGGCTAATTTTTTGTATTTTTGGTAGAAATGGGGTTTCACCATGTTGTCCAGGTTGGTCTCGAACTCCTGACCTCAGGCAGTCCCCCTGCCTGGGCCTCCCAAAGTGCCAAAGTGCTGGGATTACAGGCGTGAGCCACTGTGCCCAGCCTTCACAAGGATTTCTCTACAGCGTGTGATGCTGTTTGATAGCATGTTACTTTCAGAAGAACTTCTTTCAAAATTAGTTGATTGCTGGGTGTAGTAGTTCAAACCTGTAATCTCAGCACTTTGGGATGCTGAGACCAGGAGTTCGAGACCAGCCTGGGCAACATAGGGACACCCCCATCTCTACCCAAAAAAAAAAAAAAAGTAAAAATTAGCCAGGCGTGGTGGTACACCCCGTAGTCCTAGGTACTTGAGTGGCTAAGACAAGAGGATTGCTTGACCCTAGGAGTTCAAGGCTACACAGTGAGCCATGATCATGCCACTGTACACCAGCCTGGGTGACAGAGTGAGACCCTGCCTCTAAAAAAAAATTGTGATCTTACCTAGCTCTTCTGGATAACTTGCAGCTTTGACATTAGCACTTGCAGCTTTACCTTGCACATTTATGTTATGAAGATGGCTTTTTTCCTTCAACCTCATGAACCAACCCACCTCTGCCAGCTTTTCTGAATTTGTTTTAGAGGCAGGGTCTCACTCTGTCACCGAGGCTGGTGTACAGTGGCTTGATATCAGCTCACTGTAACCTCTGCTTCCCAAGCTCATGAAATTCTCCAGCCTCAGCCTCCTGAGTAGCTGGAACTACAGGCATGTGACACCACGCCAAGCTAATTTTTGTATTTTTTGTATAAATGGTGTTTCACCCTGTCGCCAGGCTGGTCTTGAACTCTTGAGTTCAAGCCATCCACCCACCTCAGCCTCCTAAAGTACTGGGATTATAGGGTGAGGCGCTGTGCCCAGCTAAAAAGTTTTAATTAAAATTTTTTTAATTGGAGTTGATCCTCTCAAACCCTGCCACTGCTTTATCAACAAGGTTTATGTCATTTTCTAAATCCTTTATTGTCATTTCAACAGTGTTCCTAGTTTCTTCACCAGGAGTAGACTCCATCTCAAGAAACCACCGTCTTTGCTTATCCACTCCTTATCTGTTCAAGTTTTATCATGAGATTGCAGCAATTCAGGCTCCTCCATTTTGAATTCTAGTTCTCTTGCAGTTTCCAACACATCTGTAGTTACTTCCTCCAAGAAAGTCTTGAAGTCATCATGAAGGCTGGAATCAGTTTCGTCCAAACTCCTGTTAATGTTGATATTTTTGACCTCCTCCCATGAATCTCAGTCTTAATGGCATCTAGAATGATGAATCTTTTCCAGAAAGTTTTCACTTTGCTTTGTGCAGATCCATCAGCAGAATCTGTGGCAGCTCTAGCCTTTTGAAATGTGTTTCTTAAATAATAAGACTTGAAAATCAAAATGACTCCCTGATCTATAGGCTGCAGAATGGATGTTATATTAGCAGCCGTGAAAGCAACATCAATCATGTACCTCCTTATCGAGCTCCTCAATGACGAGATGCACTGTTGGAAAGCAGTAATATACTGAACGCAATCTTGTAAGCAGTAGGTCTCAACAGTGGGCTTTTAAAACAGGCAGTAATCCATGCTGTAAGTAGATGTGCTGTCATCAGGCTGTGTTGTTTCACTTATAGAGCACGGCAGAATAGATTGAGCCTAATCATTAAGGGGTCTAGGATTTTCAGAATAGTAAATGAATGTTGGCTTCCAGTTAAGTTACCAGCTGCATTAGCCACTTACAAGAGAGGCATCCTGTCCTTTGAAGCTTTGAAGCAAGGCATTGACTTCTCTCTAGTTGTGAAAGTCTCTTTCCAGTGTAAGGCTGTGTTGTCTACATTGAAAACCTGTTGTTTAGTGTAGCCACCTTCATCAGTGATCTTAGCTAGCTCTTCTGGATAACTTGTTGCAGCTTCAACCTCAGCACTTGCGGCTTCACCTTGCACTGTTATGTTATGGAGATGGCTTCTTTCCTTCAACCTCATAAATCAACCTCTGCTAGCTTCCAACTTTTCTTCTGCAGCTTCCTCATCCCTGTCAGCCTTCATAGAATTGAAGAGAGTTAATGGCCTTGCCCTGGATTAGGCTTTGATTGAAAGGAGTATTGTGGTTGGTATCGTCTTCTGTCCACACCAGGCAAACTTTCTCCATGTCAGCAATAAGGCTGTTTTACTTTCTCATCATTTGTGCGTGCACTGGAGTAGCACTTTTAATTTCCTTTAAGAATATGTACTTTGCTATCACAGCTTGGCTAGCTGTTTGATATAAAAGGTCTAGCTTTCAGGCGCTCTCTGAGCTCTCAACATGCCTTCCTCACTAAACTTAATAATTTCTAGCTTTTCATTTAAAGTGAAAAACGTGAGATAGGTGGATCACTTGAGGTCAGGAGTTCGAGACCAGGCTGGCCAACATGGTGAAACCCCCTCTCTACTGAAACTACAAAAATTAACTGGGGTTTGTGGTGCACACCTGTAATTCAAGCTACTCTGTAAGCTGAAAGGAGAATTGCTTGAATCTGGTACGTGGAGGTTGCAGTGAGCCAAGATTGTGTCACTGCACTCTAGCCTGGGTGACAGAGCAAAATTCTGTCTCAAAACATAAAAAAAACAAAGTGAGAAATGTGCAGTTCTTACTTTCACATAGTCATTTAGAGGCCATTGTAGGGTTATTAATTGGTCTAATTTCAGTATCCTTGTTTTTCATGGAATAGGGATACCTGAGGAGGAGGAGAGAGATGGGGGACTGACTAGTGGGTAAATCAGTCATAACGCACACAACATTAAGTTCACTGTCTTACATGGGTGCAGTTGGTGGTACCCCAAAACAATTACAGTAGTAACATCAAAGATTACTGATCACAGATCACCATAACAGATATAATTATAATGAAAAAGTTTGAAATACTGCAAGAATTACCAAAATGTGACACAAACGTGAAGTGAGCACAAGCTGGTGGAAACTGGCACCAGTAGACTTGCTGACGCAGGGTTGCCACAAATTTCCAATTTGTAAAAAAGACAGTATCTGCAAAGTTTAATAAAGCAAAGTGCAAGAAGATGAAGTATGTCTGTGTATCCAAAATATATTTGTCCGTATAAGTTTGTGTTGGGGAGCATATCTTGGGCCTGAGTTTCCGCAGACATATTGGGAAATGCATGTGATAAATACATGGTATGGAATGTATTTCCTCATTATCACCTTCTTCTCATCCCGTGCTTCTAAGTAGATCAGAATTCGTACCGTATATGTGAACAGGCATGACTTACAGGAGGTATTCTTGAGCCATTTTATTTGTTCTGTGGAGTTAGTTCTCCCTCCATCTTCCTGGAGAGTAAGTCTTAATAACTGTTCTGATCACTTTCAGGAAATACCAACAATCTTTTCAAGAACTAGTAAACTTAGAGTGAAAGCTTTCCCTCCTTTCCCACCTCAGGCCTACTATAGGCCTGCAGTTGAAGAGTTGGGTGTGATTTGCCTCCTCTTTCTTTCTCTCCTCCCCAGCGTTGTTCTTTCACTCTTCTTCATTTGCTGGCTGTGGTTTCTGGCCTGTCCAGGAAGAAAAGGTCTTTGATAGTAATGTTAGTAGCAGCAGCAACTAATGTTTCTGTAGCATTGATTATGTTGCTAGTTACTATTCTAAACGCTTAACGTGTTAGATCATTTAATCCTCAGAACTCTATGAGATGTGTTGTGTTATATTTATTATACCGCTGAATATGTTAAGATACAGAGGGTTTGTTTAATGACTTGCCTAAGGTCACACAGGTAAAAATAGCACCAGCATGCAAAGCCAGCATTGTGGTTCTGGAGTCTGTGCTTTCAGCCACTCCACTGTGTTGCCTTTATATACTGTTGGGAGATAGTAGGCGTACTTCTTGGTCTTGGCTATTGTTTAAATCAGACTTACGTGCCCTTCAGAGTCTTTTCAGTTGTAACGTATTTTCCATAGACCTGAGATAAAGGATCAGTGTGCCTTGAAGCCCCTTTCCCTGCAGAGAAGTAAGCAGAGAAGTAGAATGGGGTTTACAACTCACAACAAACTGGTTACTCTCAGCAAAAATCCTTTTCATATCTACTCTTTGAACATGGAAGATGATTGAAGGTGGATGTAACTCAAGGTTGAAAATAGTTTTCCACTACCCCCTTGTGTAAGGTGCCCTTGTGCCTCATTTGAGAATGTAGTACATTATCTGTTGTTTGGAGCCTATTCAAGATTGAAGTGGTTTCATTTTAATACTCTGATGCACATGTCTTCCAAATATGCTGTTTAATTTCTTGCCTTCACACCTTTGTTCATGCAGATGGTCCCTGGATTATAACTAATTCACTTGCTCTGAAAGCATGTTTCTTCCCTCAACCACATGATCCCAAAGTAAGCACTCTTGAAGGCCATGCTTTAAAAGCTGGTTTCTTGGGATGCAATAAATGAACAAAACACTTCATATATAGCCCTCCCATTTTCTTCCTCTTCATCTCATTTTTGTGAGACCTAAATCAGCAAATATGTTAAATGATGATTTGCGTACACCAGTCCCTGGCTGTCTAGTGCCTCATTGTGGTCACTTGACTTCAGGAAGAGTATGTGGAGCACTCAGTTTACATTTGAACTTCTGTCACTAATTATGGTCAAGATAATTATTTCAGTAGCTTTACCTGACTGCTTTGGATCAGAGAAGTCTGACATGGAACAGTCCCAAATTGATCATTGTGTCTTCTCAAGTTATAATAGTCTGTGACTTTTATTTTTTTAGACAGAATCTTGCTCTGTCACCAAGGCTGGAGTGCAGTGGTGCAATCTCAGCTCACTGCAACCTCCACCTCCCAGCCTCAAATGATCCTTCCACATCAGCGTCCTGAATAGCTGGGACTACAGGCCCATGCCACAACACCCCGCTAATTTTTATGTGCTTTTAGTAGAGACAGGGCTTTGCTATTTTGGCCAGGCTGGTCTCAGACTCCTGAGCTCAAGCAATCCGCCTGCCTTGGCCTCCCTAAGTGCTGGGATTACAGGTGTGAGCCACACACCTGGCAACCTTTTAAAATTCATCTTGAAATCTTTTGGGTTTTTTTTTCTTTCCTTTTCCTTTTTCCCATCTTTCTTTTCTTCTATACATTTACCTGCATAAAACATGAACAGGGATGCTTATGTAATGGATTGTTTAGTGTTTACACTGGCATTGCCTGCAGCATGCTCACATTTAGAAACAGAAATGATAATATGCCTACTGACAGAGATACAATGATGATCAATTAATTATTAAATGTGAAACATTTCAAATACTGTCTGGTACATAGAAGACACTCTGCAATTGTCACTGTTTACAAACTGTTGCAGCCTGCAGCTCATTAAAACATTGGTTCACAGGTCGGACGTGGTGGCTCACGCCTGTAATCCCAGCATTTTGAGAGGCCGAGGCGGGCCTATCACCTGAGATCAAGAGTTCAAGACCAGCCTGGCCAACATGGTGAAACCCCATCTCTACAAAAATACAAAAATTAGCCAGGCATGATGGCGAGTGCCTGTAATCCCAGCTACTCAGGAGGCTGAGGCAGGAGAATTGCTTGAACCCGGAAGGCGGAGGTTGCAGTGATCCAAGACCACTCCTCTGCACTCCATCCTGGGTGTCAGAGCGAGACTCTGTCTCAAAACAAAACAAAACAAAACAAAAACATTGGTTCACAGACTTCATTGGTTGGACAATTCGGAAGGCAGATAAGGAGAATATATTTCTTTACAGTTCCTACCTTGAAGTTTCTCTCTCACTACCATCTTTCAGCTTTTTAATTTAGTGCGGTGGCCACATGAAAATGATCTAAATCACATTTTATTTAAACTACTAAAATATCAATTAATGCTTTATTTTATGTATTTTTTAGGACATTTCTGATTCATTTGCATCCTTGAAGAGCATCTGTAGAAGAGGAAGTAAAAGATGGGTGTGAAAACGTTTACTCATAGCTCCTCTTCCCACAGCCAGGAAATGCTTGGAAAGCTAAATATGCTGCGAAATGATGGACATTTTTGTGATATCACTATTCGTGTCCAGGACAAAATCTTCCGGGCACATAAGGTGGTACTAGCAGCTTGCAGTGATTTCTTTCGCACCAAACTTGTAGGCCAAGCCGAGGATGAGAACAAGAATGTGTTGGATCTGCATCATGTTACAGTGACTGGCTTTATACCTCTTTTAGAATATGCTTACACAGCCACTCTATCAATTAACACAGAAAATATTATTGATGTTCTAGCAGCAGCCAGCTATATGCAAATGTTCAGTGTTGCCAGCACTTGCTCAGAGTTCATGAAATCAAGCATTTTATGGAATACACCTAACAGCCAACCCGAAAAGGGTCTAGATGCTGGACAAGAAAATAATTCTAACTGCAATTTTACTTCTCGAGATGGGAGCATTTCTCCCGTGTCCTCAGAGTGCAGTGTGGTAGAAAGAACGATTCCTGTCTGCCGAGAATCCCGGAGAAAGCGCAAAAGCTACATTGTTATGTCTCCTGAAAGTCCTGTAAAGTGTAGCACACAAACAAGTTCACCCCAGGTATTGAATTCTTCAGCTTCCTACTCAGAAAATCGAAACCAACCAGTTGACTCTTCCTTAGCTTTTCCCTGGACTTTTCCTTTTGGAATTGATCGAAGGATTCAGCCTGAGAAAGTTAAGCAAGCAGAAAATACCCGGACTTTAGAATTACCTGGCCCATCTGAGACCGGTAGAAGAATGGCTGATTATGTGACTTGTGAGAGCACAAAAACTACCTTGCCTTTAGGTACCGAAGAAGATGTCCGGGTCAAAGTAGAAAGGTTAAGTGACGAGGAGGTCCATGAGGAAGTGTCCCAGCCTGTCAGTGCATCTCAGAGTTCCCTGAGTGATCAGCAGACAGTTCCAGGAAGTGAGCAAGTCCAAGAGGACCTTCTGATTAGTCCACAGTCTTCCTCTATAGGTATAATGTCTTCTGTGTTTTTCTTGGTGCTATAAAGTCAATTCAGACGTTTTTAAGTTCCTGTTAGATAAAAAGTTGTGTGCTCGGTCATACAGGAAATATAGAGAAGAGTAAAACATGATAACTGGATTTGCTTGAGATGCTATTAGTACTATCATTTATTTTTTACAAGTTGCACATTAGGGAAAATAAAAATAATTGAATAATATCTGGTGGGACAAAGGCAGATACAAAAAAAAAAAACAGTTAAATCCAGTTTGTGTTTTATTCTTTATTAAAATATGTATTGAAAACTTACCTTACCATGTGCCAAGCAAACATTGGTGATACATAAAGAAAAACACATAGTCCCTGCAATGAAGAGGTTAATCATCTAATTGGGGAAGCAGATATGTAAGTAAATTATTACAGTGAACTATTAAAAGTGCTCATCTGGAGGTGTGAACAAAGTAGTATGGTTGTAACAAAGGAAAGAGCAAGTTAACACTATATGTTTGAGTTGGGTCTTATGCAATAAGTAAGAGTTTACCCAAGCATGGGAACGTCATTTCTGTGAAAACATGTAAAAAACAGCAGCGCATATATGTAAACACAGGTATGGAAGAGCATTGTGTGTTTGGTAAACAGTGAATTCAGTGCAAAATGATGTAAATAAGCACAGATGCCTGAAAGTGTAGACAATAGCAGGAGATAAGATAAAAAGGAGTGGTTGAGTGCAGGCTGTGAAGAGCCTTGAATCCTGGTTTCAGTAGGGGTTGCATTTAAGTGCAGGTAAAGGAATCCCTTCTGCAGTAACTTAACTGTAGCAGAGTTTTATTTATTTTTTCTTTATTATTTATTTATCTTTTTAGATTGAAAATAAAATGATTTATAGTTGTTTTCTCTGGCAGTATTTTTTTCTTTTTCTTTTTTTTAATTCAAGTTCTGGGGTACGCATGCAGAACGTTCAGTTTTGTTACATAGGTATACATGGCATGGTGGTTTGCTGCACCCATCAACCCTTCGTCTGTATTAGGTATTTACCCTAATGCTATCTCTCCCCTAGCCCCCCACCCCCTCAACAGGCCCCGTTGTGTGATATTCCCCTCCCCGTGTCCATGGATTCTCATTGTTCAGCCCCCACTTATGAGTGAGAACATGTGGTGTTTGGTTTTCTGTTCTTGTGTAAGTTTGCTGAGAATGATGGTTTCCAGCTTCATCCGTGTCCCTGCAAAGGGACTCATTTTTTATGGTTGCATAGTATTTCATGGTGTATATGTGCCACATTTTCTTTATCCAGTCTATCATTAAAGGCCATTTGGGTTGGTTCAAAGTCTTTGCTATTGGGAATCGTGTCACAGTAAACATACATGCACATGTGTCTTTATAGTAGAATGATTTATAATCCTTTGGGTGTATGCCCAGTATTTGGATTACTGGGTCAAATGATATTTCTAGTTCCAGATCCTTGAGGAATCGCCACACTGTCTTCCACAATGGTTGAACTAATTTACACTCCCAACAGTGTAAAAGTGTTCCTGTTTCTCCACATCCTCCAGCATCTGTTGTTTCCAGACTTTTTAATGATCGCCATTCTAACTGGTGTGAGATGGTATCTCATTGTGGTTTTGATTTGCATTTCTCCGATGACCAGTGATGATGAGCTTTTTTTCGTATGTTTGTTGGCTGCATAAATGTCTTCTTTTGAGAAGTGTCTGTTCATATCCTTCGCCCACTTTTTGATGGGATTGTTTATTTTTTTCTTGTAAATTTGTTTAAGTTCTTTGTAGATTCTGGATATTAGACCTTTGTCAGATGGATAGATTGCAAAAATTTTCTCCCATTCTGTAGATTGCCTGGTCACTCTGATGATAGTTTCTTTTGCTGTGCAGAAGCTCTTTTGTTTAATTGGGTTCCATTTGTCAGTTTTGGCTTTTGTTGCAATTGCTTTTGGTGCTTTAGTCATAAAGTCTTTGCCCATGCCTGTGTCCTGAATGGTATTGCCTATGTTTTCTTCTAGGGTTTTTATAGTTTTAGGTCTTACGTTTAAGTATTTAATCCATCGAGTTAATTTTTGTATAAGGTGTAAGGAAGGGGTCCAGTTTCAGTTTTCTGCGTATGGTTAGCCAGTTTTCCCAGCACCATTTATTAAGTAGGGAATCCTTTCCCCATTGATTGTTTTTGTCAGGTTTGTCGAAGATCAGATGGTTGTAGATGTGTGGTGTTATTTCTGAGGCCTCTGTTCTGTTCCATTGGTCTATATCTCTGTTTTGGTACCAGTACCATGCTGTTTTGGTTACTGTAGACTTGTAGTATAAAGTCAGGTAGCATGATGCCTCCAGCTTTGTTCTTTTTTCTTAGGGTTGTCTTGGCTATGTGGGCTCTTTTTTGTTTCCATATGAAATTTAAAGTAGTGTTTTTTGGTTCTGTGTAGAAAGTCAGTGGTAGCTTGATGGGAATAGCATTGGATCTATAAATTACTTTGGGCAGTATGACCATTTTCACAATACTGATTCTTCCTATCCATGAGCATGGAATTTTTTTCCATTTGTTTGTGTCCTCTCTTATTTCCTTGAGCAGTGATTTGTAGTTCTCCTTGAAGAGATACTTCACATCCCTTGTGAGTTGTGGTTTTGGGTATTTTGTTTTCTTTGTAGCAATTGTGAATGGGAGTTCACTCATAATTTGGCTCTCTGCTTGTCTATTATTGGTGTATAGGAATACTTGTGATTTTTGCACATTGATTTTGTATCCTGAGATTTTGCTGAAATTGTTTATCAGCTTTAAGGAGTTTTGGGGCTGAGACAGTGGGGTTTTCTAAATATACAATCATGTCATCTGCAAACAGAGACAATTTGACTTTCTCCCTTCTTATTTGAATACCCTTGACTTCCTCTCTTCCTATTTGAATACTCTTTCTTTCTCTTGGCTGATTGCTGTGGCCAGAACTTCAGTACTGTGTTGAATAGGGGTGGTGAGAGAGGGCATCCTTGTCTTGTGCCAGTTTTCAAAGGGAACGCTTTCTGCTTTTACTCATTCAGTATGATACTGGCTATGGGTTTGTCATAAATAGCTCTTATTATTTTGAGATATGTTCCATCAATACCTAGTTTATTGAGAGTTTTTAGCATGAAGAGGTGTTGAATTTTTAAAATTTATTTTTAATTTATTTTTATTTTTTATTTTATTATTTTTTTTTTTTTGAGACAGAGTCTCATTCTGTCACCAGGCTGGAGTGCAGTGACACGCACTGCAACGTCCCCCTCCCGGGTTCAAGCAGTTCCCCTACCTCAGCCTCCCGAGTAGCTGGGACTACAGAGGCGTGCCACCACACTCAGCTAATTTTTGTTTTTTTAGTAGAGATGGGATTTCACCATGTTGGCCAGGATTGTCTTGATGTCTTGACCTCGTGATCCTCCCGCCTCAGCTCCCCAGAGTGCTGGGGTTACAGTTGTGAGCCACTGCACCCGGCCAGGGGTGTTGAATTTTATCGGAGACCTTTTCTGTGTCTATTGAGATAATTGTGGTTTTTGTCATTGGTTCTGTCTTATGTGATGGATTACGTTTATTGATTTGCATATGTTGAACCAGCCTTGCGTTCCAGGCATGAAGCCAACTCGATCCTGGTGGATAAGCTTTTTGATGTTCTGCTGGATTCAGTTTGCCAGTATTTTATTGAGGATTTTCACATCGATGTTCATCAGGGACATCGCCCTGAAATTTTCTTTTTTGTTGTTGTCCCTCTGCCAGGTTTTGGCATCAGGATGTTGCTGGCCTCATAAAATGAGTTAGGGAGGAGTCCCTCTTTTTCTGTTGTTGGGAATGGTTTCAGAAGGAATGATACCAGGTTCTCTTCGTACCTCTGGTAGAATTCGGCTGTGAGTCTGTCTGGTCCTAGGCTTTTTTTGGTTGGTAGGCTATTTCAGGAGAGTTTTTAACATGAAGGAGTGTTGAAATTTTTTTTTTTTTTTGAGGTTCTGCTTCAATTTCAGAACTTGTTATTAGTCTATTCAGAGATTCGACTTCTTCCTAGTTTAGTCTTGGGAGGGTGTATGGTCCAGGAATGTATCCATTTCTTCTTGATTTTCTAGTTTATTTGCATACAGGTGTTTACAGTATTCTCTGATGATAGTCTGTATTTCTGTGGGATCAGTGATGATATCCCTTTTATCATTTTTTATTGTGTCTATTTGATTATTCTCTCTCTTTTTATTAATCTGACTAGCAGTCTATCTATTTTGTTAATCTTTTCAAAAACAGTTCCTGTATTCATTAATTTTTTGAAGGGTTTTTCATGTGTCTATCTCTTTTGGTTCTGCTCTGTTCTTAGTTATTTATTGTCTTCTGCTAGCTTTTGAATTTGTTTGCTCTTGCTTCTCTAGTTCTTTTAATTGTGATGTTAGGGTGTGGATTTTACATCTTTCCCACTGTCTGATGTGAGCATTTAGTGCTGTAAATTTTCCTCTCAACACTGCTTGTAGCATATCCCAGAGATTCTGGTACGTTGTCTCTTTGTTCTCATTGGTTTCAGAGAACTTTGTTATTTCTGCCTTAATTTCGTTATTTACCTAGTGGTCATTCAGGAGCAGGTTGTTTAGTTCCCTGTAGTTGTGCAGTTTTGAGTGAGTTTCCTAATCCTGAGTTGTAATTTGATTGCACTGTGGTCTGAGAGGCTGTTATGATTTCCGTTCTTTTGCATTTGCTTCCAATTATGTGGTCTGTTTTAGAGTAAGTGCTGTGTGGTACTGAGAAGAATATATATTCTGTTGATTTGTGGTGGAGAGTTCTGTAGCTGTCTATTAGGTCTGCTTGGTCCAGAGCTAAGTTCAAGTCCTGAATATCCTTGTTAATTTTCTGTCTCGTTGATCTGTCTAATATTGACAGTGGGGTGTTCAAGTCTCCCACTGTTATTGTGTGGGAATCTGAGTCTCTTTGTAGGTCTCTAAGAACTTGTTTTATGAATCTGGGTGCTCCTGTATTGGGTACGTATATATTTAGGATAGTTAGCTCTTCTTGTTGCGTTGATCCCTTTGCCATTATGTAATGC
The DNA here is from genome assembly GCF_000951045.1 of Mandrillus leucophaeus. NCBI lineage: Eukaryota > Metazoa > Chordata > Mammalia > Primates > Cercopithecidae > Mandrillus > Mandrillus leucophaeus. Next base: position 24,547 of record NW_012109086.1, read on the forward strand.
CCTTCTTTGTCTTTTTTGATCTTTGTTGGTTTAAAGACTGTTTTATCAGAGACTATGATTGCAACCCCCACTTTTTTTTTCCTTTTCATTTGCTTGGTAAATATTCCTCCATCCCTTTATTTTGAGTCTGTGTGTGTCTTTGACCCATGTGAGATGAGTCTCCTGAACACAGCACACCGATGGGTCTTGACTCTTTATCCAATTTGTCAGTCTGTGTCTTTTAATTGGGGCATTTAGCCCATTTACATTTAAGGTTAATATTGTTATATGCAAATTTGATCCTGTCATCATGATGCTAGCTGTTTATTTTGCACATTAGTTGATGCAGTTTCTTTATGGTGTCATTGGTCTTTGTATTTTGGTGTGTTTTTGCAGTGGCTGGTACTAGTTTTTTCTTTCCATATTTAGTGCTTCCTTCAGGAGCTCTTGTAAGGCAAGCCTGGTGGTTACAAAATCCCTCAGCATTTGCTTGTCTGTAAAGGATTTTATTTCTCCTTCACTTATGAAACTTTGTCTGGATATGAAATTCTGGGTTGAAAATTCTTTAAGAATTTGAATATTGGCCCCCACTCTCTGCAGAGCGATCCACTGTTAGTCTGATGGCTTCCCTTTGTAGGTCACCTGACCTTTCTCTCTGACTGCCCTTAACATTTTTCCTTCATTTCAACCTTGGAGAATCTGACGATTATGTCTCCTGGGATTGCTCTTCTTGAGGAGTATCTTAGTGGTGTTCTCTGTATTTCCTGAATTTGAATGTTGGCCTGTCTTGCTAGGTTGGGGAAGTTGTCCTGGATAATATCCTGAATTTGTTTCCAATTTAATTCATTTCTCCCTGTCACTTTCAGGGGCCCTAATCAATCGTAGGTTTGGTCTTTTCACGTAGTCCCATATTGCTTGGAGGTTTTGTTTGTTCCTCTTCAATCTTTTTTTCTCTAATCCTGTCTTCATGCCTCATTTCAGTAAGTCTGTCTTCATTCTCTGATACTTTTTTTCCGCTTGATCCATTCAGCTGTTGATAATTGTATATGCTTCGTGAAGTGCTCATGCTGTGTTTTTCAGCTCTATCAGGTCATTTATGTTCTTCTGTAAACTGGTTATTCTAGTTAGCAATTCCTATAACCTTTTGTCAAGGTTCTTAGCTTCCTTGCATTGGGTTAGATAGAACATGCTCCGTTAGCGCAGAGGAGTTTGTTATTACCCACCTTCTGAAACCTACTTCTGTCGATTTATAAGATTCATTCTCTGTCCAGTTTTGTGCCCTTGCTGGAGAGGAGTTGCAATCATTGGAGAAGAGGCATTCTGGTTTTTGGAATTTTCAGCATTTTTGCGCTGGTTTTTCCTCATCTTGGTGGATTTATCTACCTTTGATCTTTGAGGCTGATGACCTTGGGATGGGTTTGGATGGGGTTTCTGTGTGGAGGTTTTATTTGTTGATGTTGATGTCATTGCTTTCTGTTTGTTAGTTTTTCTTCTAACAGGCCCCTCTTTTGAAGGTCTGCTGCAGTTTCCTGGAGGTCCACTCCAAACCCATTTGCCTGGGTATCACCAGCAGAGGCTGCAGAACAGCAAAGATTGCTGCCTGCTCCTTCCTCTGGAAGCTTCATTCCAGAGGGGCACCAGCCTGATGCCAGCTGGAGCTCTCCTGTATGAAGTGACTGTCACCCCTGTTGGGAGGTCTCTCCCAGTCAGGAGGCACGGGGGTCAGGGACCCACTTGAGGAGGCGGTCGGACCCTTAGCAGAGGTTGAGTGCTGTGCTGGTAGAACCCCCCCTTGTCAGTATCCACTGCTCTCTTCAGAACCTGCAGGCAGGGACGTTTAAGTCCACTGAAGCTGCGCCCACAACCGCCCCTTCCCCCAGGTGCTCTGTCCCAGTGAGATGGGATTTTTATCTGTAAGCCCCTGACTGGGGCTGCTGTCTTTCTTTCAGAGATGCCCTGCCCAGTGAAGAGGAATCTAAAGAGGCTGCCTGGCCACAGCCGCCGTGCCGCACCGTGCTGAGTTCTGCCCAGTCGGAACTTCCAGGCCTTTTTAGCAGTGTCAGGGGAAGACCACCTACTCGAGCCTCAGTGATGGTGGCTGCCCCTCCCCCGACCAAGCTTGATCGTCCCAGGTCAACTTCAGACTGCTGTGCTGGCAGTGAGAATATCAAGCCAGTGGTTCTTAGCTTGCTGGGCTCTGTGGGAGTGGGACCTGCTGAGTAAGACCACTTGGCTCCCTGGCTTCAGCCCCCTTTGCAGGGGAGTGAATGGTTCTGTCTCGCTGGGGTTCCAGGCACCACTGGCATACAAAAAAAGAAGAGCTAGCTTGGTGTCTGCCCAAACTAGCCACCTGGTTTTGTGCTTGAAACCCAGGGCCCTGGTGATGTAGCACACGAGGGAATCTCCTGGTCTGTGAATTGCAAAAACTTCCTGGGTGAGGTGATGCCCCACCCTGCTTCTGCTCGCCCTCTGTGGGCTGCACCCGCTGCCTAACTAGTCCCAGTGAGATGAACAGGGTGCCTCATTGGAAATGCAGACACCCGCCTTCTGTGTCGGTCTCACTGGGAGCTGCAGACTGGAGCTGTTCCTATTCAGTCATCTTGCCAGCAGCCAAAACGTAGTGTCTTTTTGGGAGAAATAATTTCATCCACAGCAACCACTGAAGTTCATATTCCTGAATTGGGGTCAAAATAGTTTTGCAGAATTTACATGAACACACATCCAACAAAAGATTTAATTTGAAGAAATCATAGCTATTTGTTGATACAGCCATGTTTTTAGTAAACTACCAGAGTAAGTAATTGAAAACACCTTGGTACCTTCTGAATAACAAACTGCCTACTGAATAATTATAATTTTAATCATTTAAGAAAGTAGAAACCCAAATATTTATCTAAACATCTAAGATACTTAGTTAGGCATGTGAAATAGTTATTCTTTACCACTCCCAAGTATATATAATCAGTTCAGGTTTTGCCTTTATGATAGTTTTGTTTTTGTTTGAGACTGAGTCTCGCTCTGTCACCCAGGCTGGAATGCAGTAGCATGATCACAGCTCACTATAACCTCTGCCTCCCAGGTTCAAGCAATTCTCCTGCCTCAGCCTCCCAAGTAGCTGGGACTACAGGCACACACCACCACACCTGGCTAATATTTGTATTTTTAATAGAGACGGAGTTTCACCATGTGGGCCAAGTTGGTCTCAAACTCCTTACCTCAAGTGAGCCACTCACCTCAGCCTCCCAAAGTGCTGGGATTACAGGCATGAGCCACTGTGCCCAGCCCTTTATGATGTTATTAACAAGAGTTAATGAGTAGAACAAACCTTTCAGTTATATAAGTAGAATCTGTTACCTATATATTATTATAAAAGGATTCTATAAGGCGGACGTGGGAACCACTCTGATGTGAATATCATATAATCAGATAATCCCAGTGTGGTTTGTTTCTTGTGTTTTTTTGTTTTTGTTTTTTGTGGTTTTTTGAGCCAGGATCTTGCCCTGTTGCTCAGGCTGGAGTGCTGTGGTGTGATTTTAGCTCACTGCAGCCTCCGCCTCCTGAGTTCAAGTGATTCTCCTGCCTCAGCCTCCCGAATAGCTGGGATTACAGGTACCTGCCAACACGCCTGGCTAATTTTTGTGTTTTTAGTAGAGACGGAGTTTCACCATGTGGGCCAGGCTGGTCTCAAACTCCTGACCTCAAGTGATCTGCCTGCCTCAGCCTCCCAAAGTGCTGAGATTACAGGCGTGAGCCACCATGCCCGACTCCAATGTGATTCTTTTTCCTTGCCATCATGGCACATGTACTAGTCACTCTCACCAAACTTTATTAACTCCAAACTTGCATACTAAAACAAAACCGTACAGAAAAAAAGTAAATTCCTTGGGGGATTGAAGGCAGTCAATAAATTTGAGAGGGAGAAAAGCAAAATGCGCATGGTACTTTTTCCACTGTAAGTTCTATAAGAGGACTTAATTTTACTTACTAATTTGTTAAAGAACATCTCTGAGAGGTGTCTCGTCTTTCTAGTAATGGGGAGAATATAATGTTTAGTATATTCAAATTTTCAAAATAATAATTTGATTATCCGTGAAATTAGTTCAGATAGGATTTTACCTGCTGTTTTAGGTTCCCTTTGTTGCCCCTTGCCCATGGAAAGGGTGTAAAATTCAGTATCCTTAACTTGCAGCAAATAAAAGCAATAAATACAACACATTTAAAGGAGAAAAAAGACTGCTGGTTTTAGGTTGTGCCTTGGTACTTAAAAACATGACTCCCTAGTCCTTTCTAACCCCATCCCCACTCCTAGGCAAACCACTGTTAATATTAATAATTGCGTATTCTGGATATTTTATATCAGTGGTGTTATGATATCATATAATTATGAAATATGTGGGGTTTTTTTGTTTTTTGTTTTTTATTTTCCCTCACCGGCTTCTGTCGTTACCGTAACGTTTTCACAGTTCCTCTGTGTTACACCTTGTAAAGTTTTGAAATGGTTTTGCCAGTCAAAGATCTGAACTTGGCCTCCAGGGCCAGTTCAGATGAACTAATCCAACCTATGTTCATCCCCTCGTTATAGTTTATTTCTCTTGTAGACTGTAAACACGGTAGGCAGGCAGGCAGATGATCTTCAGAGCAGGTGTTAGTCTAGAAAACAATTTCACCAAAGAGCAACACAATCTGAATAACCAAAATATTTTCGAAAAACTGTTTCTAGGAAAACAAAGCAAACCTGACAGTGAAGGCCTTCATTGAACTATTTGAGCTTAATTCAGCATGAACTTACATCCCAGCAAGGGCAGGTGGCACCTCAAAAGGGATTTTATATCTGCCTTCTCATCAAGGATCCCAGGACGAAGCAACAAGGGCTTTTAGTTGAATCTCAGTGGATCTTCATTTCTGCCAGGGCCCTATAGCCAAAGACCACCTATGATTGAACAAGTTGAGTTTGTTGCTCATTTGCAGCAAGGGTGATTATCCACCATGGGTTTTTTAGGGCTGGTTCTCAGTAAGAAGGTGTTAAAAAGGCCTTAGCACAGGATTTGGCCTTGTATTGGGTGATTTCAGGGATGCTTACTCTCTGTCAGGGAGGGTTCAAGGAAGTGAGGTTTGCTCAGGACTGGTGATGTCAGAAAGGAGAGAGATTTCTATTACTGAATATCTTTATAAATATTACCTAGGAATGCAGACTAAAGTGAATCTATAGCAGTAGTGACTGTTTAGCTGGAGATAGATGGGGATGACTGGCATGTTTGTGATTGCACAAATAAAAGTATTTTTTAGTCTCACTGTAATAAGGATCACAGAGTGACTTGATCTTCTGTTGTTTCCTGAGACTGTTTATGTGTTCCCCAGGAGAATACTATGGCTGTAAGGACCAGGCCCCACCCCAAGTGAGTGCCAAGCCTGTTTCTGAATGTTAGAAGATGCTTTTCTTTTTCAAGTGTGAAGTGAGATCTTATATTGAAAACCTTTTAGAACAATGCCTGGCACATGGTAAATACTCAATAGGAGATGACCACTGTAATTACTTTTCCAAAGGGATCTTTGTAAGTGTCTTGAATACCTAAACAGTGGCAGCAGCAACTTGAGTTTGATGCAACAGAAGCTATCATACAGCACTTGTAATTGGGGAGAGAGTGGACTCAGTCTTGATAAGCTAGCCCTTAACTGTACAAAGCTGATTGTCTCTGTGAATCAGTTTTACTGTTTCACAAGGTGAAAACCATCTGACCAGAATTCTTAGCCTCTCACTACCACTGAGAACAGAATCTCTATAGGGTAGAAAGGAAACTTCATTTTAAGAATTTAAGAAACATCACTGTCACCTCAGGAAAGTAATATTGTGCACATATATGTGTGTATATATGTGTGTGTGTATATATACGTGTGTGTGTATATTCTGCTGTTAAATCAGTTTAACTGAAATTCCAATTCATATGATTACTTGCGTTGTTTGCAAAAACCATCATTTCAAGAAAAAGAGTTACACAAAATTTATTTTTTGCTGATAGTTGCGTAAGTGATATAACACTATGTGTTTACCTCCACAGTATACATAGAATTCTAAGAGTCTGTTTTAACTCATTTAGCTTGGAATGGCTTTCATTTTTAGCTGTTGGTGCATTCAGTAGCCATGAGTGAGGGAAAGTAGTTTTGCTTTGCTTTGCGTGCTCACTGTCCATTGAATTAGGGGATCTAGACATTTTAGAATGCAGAGATGGATTTGTTTTAAGAAGGACCATGTACTTAGATGGATCTTGTGCTGCGTTTTAGTTCTTTTAGACCAGCTTTTTAAACAAACCTTTGAAGGTTCTAGAATCAGCCCCAGACAGTGTGGTTTTTATTCTCACCTCACCAAGAGTCCACTCCCTCCTAGAAAGAGTATGGCCTGCCTGATAGTGAGAAGCCAATGTTGGTTAGATCAATCTTCTTCGCCTAACCTTATCATAACTCCAGGCATTTTTTTTTGCCAAGGCTTTGCCTATAAGCTTTAATATTGTCTGTGCTCTGAATAAGTTCAGAATACTGTAAAATAGATCTTTATGTCCATGGGACCAAGTCTTAATTACTGGCGTTTTTCCAGTTTTTTATCCCAGGACAGATTGAAATGTTAATGTTTATTTCTCTTTTCTTTAAGGGAAAAACTGAGAATGGAAAGATACTGACAAGTAAACAGTTCTTTCTTAAAATGCAGCATTAGCTGGTTCTCTGTCCTACATGTGGATTAAAAACGAGTCAGAAGAACCCGGAAATAAGTTGCATAAGTAGACGTAGGGGAAAAGCGGAAATGTCGTTTGATAGTAGGGGAAAGAAAAGACACACACAGAAATACTACACACACACCAGAAGGGATGGAATGGGGAGACCAGAAAGAATGGGGGTGCAGTTGCGGATGAATGTAAACACACATAGTCCTGCGTATTTTCAAAAGCCTTAGAGTATATGCACGTATTAGAACACAGTATAATAATGAGCGTTAGGATTGTGGTGAGTCATCAAGAAACAAAAATAATTCATATTTGGTAACCTTCATTTAGGAAGTCAAGGCAAAACGTAACCCTGTCACAAATTTTCCAGTACAAGTGATTAAATAAAGTAAGTTTGGATGCCTTAAAATTTAGTTTTTTAAAAAATTGTATACTTAAGTGGATCATTTACCTGTTTCCTAATGACAGCAATTCAAGTGTTCCAAAGAGGGAAACTTAAGTATTAAATTCCAAATTTTCATCAGAAGGAAATTTCATCCCATATGTTCATTAGCAGATGATATTTATTAAATGTTCACATGTATATGGTGGTGTACAAACTGTTACAGTTAGTACATTTTCGTTTTCATTAAAATATTATAACCAAAAGCTTGTTTGCTGTTAAAAGACCGAAATTCTCAGAGGCTCAGATTTGTTCATTTGGTGCAACACAGCTAATTTGTGTTCAGTAAAGAAATTGGCAGAGTTCATTACCGAATGAGAATAAGCTAGGTGGTTTGAGTCTGCTGTCCCACCACAAACAACAAATTTTAAGTTTTTAAAAACTCACCTTTAAACTGTTTGAAAAGCTGAAAAGATGGCTAAGGAATTGCAAGGTTAAATTAGGGGAGAAAGCCTGGCCCAAGGAGGCAAGTAGATCATCAGAGCACTAAAATCAGTTTTGCCTTTAAGATATTTGCCAAAACACAAATGGGCTTTGGTTGATCAACTCAAAGAGCAGGAGAAATGAAACAAAGCTCAGAGCGTGTAAAGTTGTAAAGTCTTGAAAAGTTGCCCCACACATTAAGCAGGGAGTAGGTTTACATTAGAACTAAACCTGCTCCCTGCTTAATGTGTGTATTGTAGCACATACCTGATTAGTAATAATTTTAAGATCCAGTAATACCAAGTGTTGGTAAGGATATGGAGCAACACAACTCTGATATACTGCTAGCAGTGATGCAAATTTAGTACAATCATTTTGGAAAAGAATTTAGTGTTTTCTAATAAGGTTGAAGATAAATGTATTCAGTGACCTGGCAGCTCCATTCCTGCATATATACCACTTCCATTCCTGAGTATATACCATGGAGAAAGCATGCTCGTTTGCATTGTCCTTTGGGATAGTACTATCAGAACTAAACCTGCTCCCTGTCCTCCAAACTCCAGGGGACTGTAGAAAAACCTGCCTTGGCAGTGAGCAGACTAGAAAAGGAAAAAGGAAAACACATCCCTGAGACGTTACTGCTGGCCCACTTACAGATTGGTACAACACAGACTTTGAGTGGGTAGGCCAAGGAATCTCAAACAGTGAATCTCATATAGATAATGCTGCCCAGGAACCTAGCAGAAGCAAACGTAAAACTTCTCTGGCAAAGGGCTTATGTATCCTTACCTCAGCAACTCAATTTCCTACAAATAATTTTCAGGGGCAATAACCAGTTGAAAAATTACCAGAGCACTCAAGAAAACAAGGCAGAGAGAGAACTAACAGGAAAAAAAATGTGTTTTTTAAATGCAGCAGAAATACATTAACATAGCCAATTGGCATAGTTTTCAAGCACAGATATAAAATAAATAAGCTTACTGTATTTAACAAAATAAACACAAACAATGATTGCAGAGAACAGTAAACTGTAAAAAGTGGCATAGCAGATTTAAGGAGTACCAAATGGGACTTTTAGAAAAGAAAAATGATAACCAAAATTAAAATCTCCGTGAACATTTTGGCAGCACATTGCACTCAACAGAAGAGAGAATTAGGAAATTAAAAGATAAACTAGAAGAAGTTACTTCACTGCTACACAGAGAGAGACACAGTGGTGGAAACTGCAGTAGCAAAGTGGAGAAGGGTGTGGAAAACAACAAATGTAGGTTTGATGGAAGCTCTAAAGAGAGAGGAGAGAATGGCTGAGAATTTTCCAGATTTGGTGAAAGACATCAGTCCCAAACAGGAGTAGTGAAAAGAAACACAGACCTAGACACATTGTAGAGAAAATTCAGGGGGGAAAAAAAAATTTTAAAGACATTACCTTCAAAAGAATATGACTTTTTAATACCACCAGAAGCCAGTGGGATGATATCCTCAGTATACTGAAAGAAAATAACTCCCAGTCTAGATTTCTTTTTTTTTTTTTTTTTTTTTTTTGAGATGGAGTCTAGCTCTGTCACTCAGGCTAGAGTGCAGTGGCACAATCTCGGCTCACTGCCAGCTCCGCCTCCCGGGTTCACGCCATTCTCCTGCCTCAGCCTCCCGAGTAGCTGGGACCACAGGCGCCTGCCACCACGCCCGGCTAATTTTTTTGTATTTTTAGTAGAGACGGGGTTTCACCATGTTAGCCAGGATGGTCTCCATCTCCTGACTTCGTGATCCGCCCACCTTGGCCTCCCAAAGTGCTGGGATTACAGGCGTGAGCTCCCGTGCCTAGCTCACAGTCTAGATTTCTACACAGAGTAAAAATATATTTCAAGAATGAATTATATTTGAAAAATATATAAATGAAATATAATTACCTTTGAAAATATATAAATGAAATATATTTTCAAACAAAAAGAATTGATCATCAGCAAGTCATTGCCAAAAAAGTTCTAAAGAATAGACTTTTGGCAGAAGTAAAGTGAGCATGGATGGGAGGATTCATTTGCAAGAATGAACAGCAAAGGAGGTAAATATGAGAACATGTATATATGATAATGTCTGTGGGGCTTAAATCAGAACAAAGAAATAAAATATCAGACAATTTGTAAATGGCAGGACAGAAGTGGTGGAAAATGGAGTTAAAGCTTCTAGGATCTTTGTATTATCCAGAAGGAAGTAAAGTAAACTTTAGACTTTGAAAAACGAAGTATATCTCTAATTTCTAAGGCAACCAGTAAAAAGAAATAGGAAAATATGTGTAACTTCTAAACGAATAGAAGGGGAGAAATGGAAGATTTATTTCCACTTATATTCAACAAGCTGATTCTCAAATATATATAGGAATGCAGAAGGCAAAAAAATAGCCAGAATGTTCAGAAAGCAAATGAACAAGGTCGGAGGATTTTCTCTACTTGATAGCAAGATCTATTATAAAGCTACGGTAACTAAAGATTGGCATTAATACAAGGGACAGATAAGCAGATGGAACTAGTATAAAACCCAAAAACAGACCTATATATTTATGTATACATGACATACGACAGAGGTGGCACTGCAGAGCAGAGGGCAGACCTTTCGTGACATGTTCAGTCACAAAGTCAACTCCAGATGGGTTAAAGAAAAAGCGTAAGGCAAAACATGAATTTTTTTCATAAGATAATTTCACATAGGGAAATGTTTTTTTAAAAACAAGACCAAAGGCTGGGCACCATGGCTCACACCTGTAATCCCAGCACTTTGGAATGCTGAAGTGGGTGGATCACGAGGTCAGGAGATGGAGACCATCCTGGCTAACACGGTGAAACCCCATCTTTACTAAAAATACAAAAAATTAGCTGGGTGTGGTGGCAGCCGCCTGTAGTCCCAGCTACTCGGGAGGCTGAGGCAGGAGAACGGCGTGAACCTGGGAGGCAGAGCTTGCAGTGAGCCAACGTCGCGCCACTGCACTCCAGCCTGGGCAACAGAGTGAGACTCCGTCTCAAAAAGAACCAAAAAGCCATAACAATGAGAAAAAAATTAAAATGTTAAACTTTTGGTCATCAGAAGCAGCCTTTAGAAAGGGTAAGAAAAAAAAAAAAAGCCATGGGGCGGGGTAAGATTTGTAGTATGTATCACTGACCAAGGGCTTATATACAAATTGTGAAAAGAACTCTTTTTAAAAAGGCAGACAACTCCGGCATTTCACAAAAGAGGGAGGAAGGGAGATTCAATAAATACGTGAAACTAGATTCACCTCAGTAGTAATAAGGGAAATGGAAATGCAATTCAAACCACAATGAAATATTGTAACACACTAGATTGGTGAAAACCAGTGGTAATAACTTAAAAATCCAGCAATATTAAGTGTTGGTAAGGATATAGAACAACATAACTTTGATATGCTAGCAGTGATGTGAATTTAGTATAGTTACTCTGGAAAGAGTTTAGTATTTTCTTTTTTCTTTTCTTTTTTTTTTTTTTTGGAGACAGAGTCTCGCTCTGTCGCCCAGGCTAGGGTGCAGTGGCGCTATCTCAGCTCACTGCAAGCTCCGCCTCCCAGGTTCACACCATTCTCCTGCCTCAGCCTCCCCAGCAACTGGGACTACAGGCACCCGCCACCATGCCCAGCTAATTTTTTGTATTTTTAGTAGAGACGGGGTTTCACCGGGTTAGCCAGGATGGTCTCGATCTCTTGACCTTGTGATCCGTCTGCCTTGGCCTCCTAAAGTGCTGGGATTACAGGCGTGAGCCACTGCGCCCGGCCTGAGTTTAGTATTTTCTAATAAGGTTGAAGATAAATGTATTCAGTGACCTGACAATTCCATTCCTACATATATACCACTTCCTTTCCTAAGTCTGTACCGTGGAGAAAAGCATGCTTATGTGCATTAAGGATATTCATAGCAACATTGTTCTTAATAGCCAAAAATCTGTCCATCAAGAGTAAAATGGAAAATGGTGAATATTATAAACAATGAAAATAAATTTTGGTTACATGTAACAACGATGAGTCCACTATGTTGGAGGAAAGAAGCAAGACAATATATATAGTATGACCCAGTTTATATAAAACAGACAACACTAAAAAGTATTGGTTATGGCAAGCCTTGGCAAACTTTCCTTTAAAGGCAAGATGAGAACTATTTCCGACTTAACTGCCACATAGTCTCTGTCACAACCAAAAGCTACTAAACTCTGCCACCGTAGGGAGAAGCAGCCCTAGTCCAACCAAAGCTGTGTTCAGCAAGAACGAACACCTACTTTATGGATACTTGTATTCAAGATAAAATTACTTTTAAAAGTGAGGGAATGGGAGGAGGAAAATGACAACTATAAGAAGCTTTTGGAGAAGGGAGGGATTTATGATCAGGGAAGGATGAATGTGGACTTCCAGGATGCTGGCAGTGCTTGCGTGTGGCTTGCGTGTGGAGGTTGCCCGGGTGTTCACTGTATCTTAAATTCTGTAAAAGTTGCACCACAAGTTGTATGTCTTAAGTTTTAAAAAATAAAAATTTCAGTGTTTCCTTAAATGGTTAATTATTCAGTTTTATGTGGATTTTTGTTTGCTTTTGAATTGCCCTGCTTACTTGCTGAAATGTGTCAAAGAAGTATTTCTAAAAGAACTTAAATAATATAAGACTATTATCTTCCATGTGATTTTTTTAAATCACAAACATTTAAAAACATAGAACACTACTTTGGATTAATAATTCAGGATATGACCACTAGATAATATATGTCAGAGGCTTAGATATAATATAGCTTTCAGTGACAGTCTTGGCTTGTTCACACCGAAGAATTACAGCTGTCGTCTTTCTCTTGTTCCCAGGCTCAGTAGATGAAGGCGTTTCGGAGGGGTTGCCTACACTTCAAAGCTCGTCTAGCACTGCCGCTCCTCCAGATGACGACGACCGGTCAGTACTGACAGCATTTTGTTACCTCGTAGGGGTTGTGTTTACAACTCCAAATTCAAACATTTCATCTCAGAGTTGTAGAAGTGTATTACAACTTCACTTCAGTATACTTTTCAGAGTAATGAAGTAGCATCATCACATTATAAATTAGAGCACCTGTACAAGGCTTTTTTTCCCCCAACGTTTCCAAAACTACCTAGTCCCGTTGCTTTAAATCATATCTGTATCAAGTGTTGGCAAACTATGAACCGCAGGCCAATTCCAGCCCACCACCTTTATTTGTAAATCAAGTATTATTGGAACACAACCACACTCATTTGTTGACATATTGTTTGTGGATGGCAGAGTTGAGTGGTTGAAACAGACTGTATGGTGTGCAAAGTCAGAATGTGTGCTGTATGGACTGCTGCGAAAAACGTCTGCCAAAGTCTGATCTGTATACCCATAACTCCCTCCCTGCTTGATATTTCCACATAAACGTACAAAGGGCATTTCACATTTAATAAGGCCAAGACAGAACTCTTGATTTCTGACTCCATGTCTGAATCCTGATTCTCCAGCCTTTCTCCCATTACAGTGAGCAGCATCATTATCCCCTAATTTCTCAAGCAAAATCTCTGAGGATTATTCTTAATCTTTTTTCCTTACCACTCTTCATCTCCCTCCTTGCGAAGTTAATCCTTAAATGAGTCCTGTTAACTCTGCCTATAAAACATATCCTTGTCTACTTTTCCAATCTGTACGGTAGCCACCCTACTCTTAAGTCACCCACCATCTTTTGCCTTGACTACTGCAATAGCCTTCAAACTAGCCTCTGATTGCAATTCTTCCCCAGTTCGAATCCATTTTCCACGTAGCAGCCAAAATCATCTTTTCTTTTTTAATTAGTCAGATTATATCACTGTTTTAAGCTATAGATTCTTAACATTCTTTATTCATACCTAAAATCTATAGGCCTTGCTATGCCTTCTAAAGCCCTGCATGATATGACTTCTGCCTAACTCCTTTCAGACTAGTCTCCCTGTTACACTGCATTCTAGCCTCATAGACTTTTCACAGTTCCTGTAGTACTCCATATTTGTTCCTGCCTTTGGGCCGTTCTGTCACTTTAGCACCTTTGCCTGAAAAGCTTGCTCTCTCAGTTTTCGCAGTGTTGGCTCCAGATTCTTGACCTTCAGAGCACTGTCTTGATATCAGTTCTCAAGGAGGCTTTTCCTGACCACCAGTCTCAAGCAGCACCCAGTCACTATTAGATCCTTCTAATTTAATTCTCTGCTCTGATAATTTCCTTGATTATTTATTATCTGTGTCTCACCCACTGAATGTAGACTCCACTGAACGATTGCATTCTTCCTCAGAGAAGGTCCAGGACAATCTTAAAAACTGTATTTGTTGAAAACTGGAAAGATTCAAGGGACTCAAATTAGGTTTATTTTTCTCGAATAGCTAAGCCTGGTAGGGGAGGTTATCAACCGGAATCATTTGTGGATTAATGAAAGCATAAACAAACAGCAGTGTGCCTAGACTCCTTAATTTCAAGTATTAATCAGGTTGTTTGTTCTGTGTTAGATACTGTTCTGCATGGTAGTAATATAGAGATAAGATATGCAGCCCCTTGCCTCAAGGAGCTCAGTCAATTTTGGAGGAAGTATAAGGATTGAAGATAGACAAACAGATTACCATAAGTGATCTGCAAAGCTCTGTTGCCCTGCATGGGAGGATGCCTACCGCAACCACTGAAAAATCAAAGACGGCTTCCCTGAGGAGCATGTGGCTTCCTAGCTACATTTCGTAAAATGAGTAGGCAGTTGGTATAGGATATGTTTGGGGAGTATGACAAAAAATGAGGCCAGAAAGGTACAGAGAGCTCAGATCATGAGGAATCATGTATGCCTTGCAAAGGGGTTTGATTTTATTCTGAATATAACAGCCATTGCAGAATTTTAGACAGGGGACTGATTTGATCAGATCGCTATGATACAGTGAGAGGGATGGATTAGAGGAGTGTGGAGCTAAATGGAGAGAGTTATTAATTCAGGCTTGTATTAATGAAGGCCTAAATTTAAGAAGTGGTTAGAAGGAAAGAATTGGCGAGATTAAGGACATCAAAGGTAAAATAGTTGATGATATGTTCTGTGGTTGTATGTCATTCTGGGCTGGGTGCGGTGGCTCATGCCCGTGATCCTAGCACTTTGGGACGCCAAGGCAGGCAGATCACCTGAGGTCAGGAGTTCGAGACCAGCCTGGTCAATATGGTGAGACCCCATCTCTACTAAAATACAAAAATTAGTCGGGCGTGGTGGCAGGCGCCTGTCATCCCAGCTACTTGGGAAACTGAGGCTGGAGAATCACTTGAACCCGGGAGGCGGAGGTTTCAGTGAGCTGAAATCACGCCACTGTACTCCAATCCAGCCTGGGTGACAGAGGGAGACTCCATCTCAAAAAAAAGAAAAAAGGCATTCTGGACAGTAACATTGTTTTTCATATTGTTAGTGAAACTTGAAATCTAACAGTTAAACTGTTTGAAAAAGTCTTTAAATGTTTTATCTTTTTTCATTTAAAATTGACCTGTAGCAGTGTTTATTCAGTTTAAAAATCAGAGCCTGGTTGCCTTCTTTGGTCTGTTTTTTTTAGATTGGAAAATGTTCAGTATCCCTACCAACTCTACATTGCTCCTTCTACCAGCAGTACAGAACGACCAAGTCCAAATGGTCCTGACAGACCTTTTCAGTGTCCAACCTGCGGGGTGCGTTTCACCCGTATTCAGAACCTAAAGCAGCACATGCTCATCCACTCAGGTAATGTCACCTTCCCTGTTGTTGCATAAGTGAACACTCTAAAAATAAAGATTTTATTTTGGAATCCCAGTTAAAATAGAAAACAGGGGTTTCTGAGTTTTAAAAAAAACTGAGAAGTCAAATGAAAACAGATTAGCTAAGGTTTATTGCCAAAATGGTGCAGTGTCAGAAAGCTGTTTGCCATCAGTGTTAAGTATTCTGATTAAAAGAACATAAGGTGATATGGAGTGAGTACTTTGTAAATAAAGAGACATATTAGGTGTGCACATAGAGGTGAGATAGATAAGCACAACCACAGATGGTAAAGCAAATAGGGTTAAAAGGGTCTGTATGGGTGTTCTTTGTGCTGTTCTTCTTATAACATCTCTGTAAGTTTGAAATTATTCCCAAATAAAAGTGTGTTTAAAAATGTAATATTTTCTTGCAATTTACTTTCAGTTCTACAGTCCTAAATCTCCGTGTGCCCTGATGAGTCAGCTTTGTAGTTTGTATTTTTTTAAAACATAAGAGATATTTTGGATAAATGTATAGAAGGGATTTGAAACTTTAGTTCAGTAATCACATGAAGGCAACAGGATTCTTGTGGATAAAACACTGACCTCTGATGAGTAAGAGATCTCTGCTGCTGTTTCAGCTGCGTGAGTTACTAGCTCACTTTCCCCTTCTGTAGATAGGTCTTACAGTCCCTGTCCTAGCACCAGCTCTCTGTGACTTTGTTCAGTCAGCAGATTGTGTTTTGAAAGGTTTTAAATTTTTTTCCCCAAAACACTGTGATAATGCATTTGAGGAGACTATTAGTACACTTTATAACTCATTTATTTCTATCAGTATTACCCAGGAAAACCCATTTTATCAAATGATGGTTCTGTCGTGCTCATTACATTCAGAGATGTTAAAATTGTTCTTTCTTCTTCTCATTTCTCTGTGAGATAGGGAACAGAGAGTAGGTACTGATGATTTTCACATCTTTTCAATATAAGCCTTTCTAATGAAATGAAATAATACATGGTGTTACATGGGGATTTGGGTTCTGTCTATATACTGTAGTTAAATTGTGTTTTGAAGTTAGTAAAGTAGATGATTTAGAAAAGTATTCAAAAATCAACTTCAGTAGACATTACCTAATTTGCCTCCCCTACTGCCTTTTTCTTTTCCTTTTTAAGCACTTGTGACTTTTCACATATTCTTTTTTTTTTTTTTTTTTTTTTTTTGAGACGGAGTCTGGCTCTGTCGCCCAGGCTGGAGTGCAGTGGCTGGATCTCAGCTCACTGCAAGCTCTACCTCCCGGGTTCACGCCATTCTCCTGCCTCAGCCTCCCGAGTAGCTGGGACTACAGGTGTCCGCCACCTCGCCCAGCTAGTTTTTTGTATTTTTTTTAGTAGAGACGAGATTTCACCGTGTTAGCCAGGATGGTCTGGATCTCCTGACCTCATGATCCGCCCGTCTCGGCGTCTCAAAGTGCTGGGATTACAGGCTTGAGCCACCGCGCCCGGCCATGACTTTTCACATATTCTGCACATTTTCTGAGATACTGAATTAGAGTATGTTTTTACTGGTAATTTTTGTCTTTTCAGATGATCTATTGCTACAGAAATATAGTTCAGAAATTTGTAGGGTTTATGACTTTTCAGTTTATTTTTGTTTTTAGATATTTTGTTTTGCTTTATTTATAGGAATTAAACCATTTCAGTGTGACCGCTGTGGGAAAAAGTTCACCAGGGCTTACTCGCTAAAGATGCATCGCCTAAAGCATGAAGGTAAACGCTGTTTCCGGTGCCAGATATGTAGTGCCACTTTCACTTCCTTCGGGGAATATAAACACCACATGAGGGTTTCCCGGCACATTATCCGCAAGCCTCGGATTTACGAGTGCAAAACATGTGGCGCCATGTTCACCAACTCTGGAAATTTAATCGTGCACCTGAGGAGTCTGAACCATGAAGCATCAGAGCTAGCAAACTACTTCCAGAGCAGGTGAGGTGCACAACAAAAACCCAACCAGGAAAACTGCTTTCTAAACTCTCTTTTCCTGCTTTTAGGGCAGCCTTCTATGTTTTTACATTAGGTTGCCAGCTAGTCAGTCCCTGATCTGATAAAATTTTGCTGAGTCTTCTAAGCATATAAAATTATAAACATTTTATAGTTGGTATTAAAAATATCTTCCTGCACAAGTAGACTACTTGTCCTCTTGAGATATTTTTTAAATAATAGAAGGTTTAAGTAATTCCGTAATGGACCTTAAATAGATCTTATCGGAAATCTTTTTTTTTTTTTTTTGAGGTGGGGTCTCGCCCTGTCTCCCAGGCTGGAGTGCAGTGGCGCGATCTCAGCTCACTGCAAGCTCCGCCTCCCAGGTTCATGCCATTCTGCTGCCTCAGCCTCCCAAGTAGCTGGGACTACAGGTGCCCGCCACCATGCCTGGCTAATTTTTTTTGTATTTTTAGTGGAGACGGGGTTTCACTGTGTTAGCCGGGACAGTCTCGATCTCCTGACCTTGTGATTCTCCTGCCTTGACCTCCCAGAGTGCTGGGATTACAGGCGTGAGCCACTGCGCCTGGCCTTATTGGAAATTTTACCATGTCAGATGATAGTTAGTGGTAGTGGATTACTTCAGACTCTGGATGTTAATAAAATTCTTGACCACTTCTCTCTATTTAAAAAAATTCTATATAAAGGAATATCCATTGGCCAGTAAGAAAAATTTTCAGTAGCAACTATAATGGGTGTGATGGTTTAGATCATGAAGTCATTCCTATTTTCATTCAGTTTAGAGCTCTATTATTTTAATAATAATATATAATAGAATTACCTTTCTGATTTGTAGGGCATCCAAGGAAATCAGGTTCTAGTTCTAGCTCTGCCACTAACTGCTGTTGATTAAACGTGTCACTTTACAGATGAAAAAGCTTGAAACTTAGAGAAAGATAAAATGTAAGCTTTAAATGATGGTTTCTAAGGCCTCCTCTAGATATAAAACTGTTGTTTTAAATTGTTTATAAGAATTGTACTTCTGCAGGAATCCTTAGTTTCTAATTAAATGAAATTTTTACAAATCTTTTTTTTTTTTTTTTTTTGGAGACAGAGTCTTACTCTGTCACCCAGGCTGGAATGCAGTGGCACAATTTTGACTTACTGCAACCTCAGCCTCCTGAGTAGGTGGGATTACAGGTGCCCACCATTACACTCAGCTAATATTTGTATTTTTAGTAGAGATGGGGTTTCATCATGTTGGCCAGTCTGATCTTGAACCCCTGACCTGAAGTGATCTGCCTGCCTTGGCCTCCCAAAGTGCTGTGGGATTACAGGCGTGAGCCACCATGCCCAGCCCAAATCTTTACATTTTAAGTCACCTTTATTTTTAAAACCTTTTTATTTTTTAATTGAATAGATGGGGTCTTGCAGTGTTGCCCAGGCTGAAGTGCAGTGGCTATTCATAGACACAATCGTAGCGCAGTACAGTCTCAAACTCCTGGGGTCAAGCAATTTCCTGCTGGGACTACAAGTGTGGGCCACCATGCCTGACTTAAAACCTTATTTTTAAACAAATTCCAAATTATTCCTGCATAGATTTTATTTTTCCCCTCAACCAGACATTCATTTTGTTTAATGCAGTCATCTCTAATTCTGAATGTGTGGTTGCCATATCACTAAACCTTAGATTATACATATCATATTAAACACAGTTTGTTCAGGACTAAAATAGTGTTACTGTTAACTACTCATGTTATCTTTATCTTCCCTGTGCAGAGCCCTGCATTCTCCACTCTTCTTCTCTAACACCTGAAGACTTTTTAGAAGACACAACATAGGGCATTCTCAATTGCTTTGCAGATGAGCAGATTTTAATTTTTTATTAATACTGAACAGTAAAATTATAACTTTATCAAGTCTAATTACATATATTATTGACAATTCTGGTATAATGAAATTTTTAGTTCAGTAATAAAGATCTAAATAAAGCCTCTAAGATAAGACTTATTTCACATACTTAGTTTCAATTACCAAAAAATGCTTATAAGTTGAAAATTTAGGAAATACAGAAAAGTATAAAGAAATTTAATGTTTTCTGATCTCAACACTTAAGGAAATTAGCCACTGTTTTAGTATATTTTACTGTCCGTGTTTCCTGTGGGGACCAGTAATTACTTTTTGAGGATTAACAACCAATCTCAAGGCATTCATTTCCACATTCTGATTCAAAGATAATTTATTAGTATTTTCATATACCAAATGTAATAGCAGGATACACATAAATTACTTTGTACATTTCCCAACTTTATAGTAGATTTTGTATCAGGTCATTTATGCATAAGGACTTAGTTTCTTAACTAACCCATGTCAAGTTTAGTAATACAAAGCTAGGTTTATATATCTCTTACTCAATGTATAATCAAGAAAAGTTAAGCATTACTCAGATGATCTTTGTTTAAGTGAGCATGCTACATTTGTTTTGTATATAGAAACTCCTCTGCATAGAACAAGAAAGGCTGTTAAGGTGTCCAAAGTTATAATGAAAGTGATAACCTGATGTATTGGTGGTAGGGAAGATTGATACATTTTGGTTTTAATGGATGTTTTGGTTCATGTTTAGCAAAGTTTGTAAGTGGAAAGTTCCTGAGTTTTAATCTTCACCAAACAATTAGTGAAATGAAAAGTCCCAATTTTGTTGTATAAATCAGAGCTTTTTATTGTTGCTTATCTATTACTGGCTTGAAAATTAATTCCATATTTCATCCTTTGCCTCTTATCTAGTGATTTCCTAGTACCGGACTACTTAAACCAGGAACAAGAAGAGACCCTTGTTCAATATGATCTTGGAGAACACGGTTTTGAAAGCAACTCCTCTGTTCAAATGCCTGTAATTTCACAGGTCTCCTCAACCCAGAATTGTGAAAGCACTTTTCCCTTGGGGTCTCTTGGTGGGCTGGCAGAAAAAGAGGAAGAAGTGCCAGAGCAGCCAAAGACCAGTGCTTGTGCTGAGGCAACCAGAGATGACCCCCCAAAATCAGAGCTGTCTTCTATAACTATTGAGTAATTTTGTGATTTGGCTTCAGTTTTGTTTTTTGGAAAGTGCCTGTGCTTGGTCTTGTACATTTAAATTTAATTTAATTTTTTAAACAAAAAAAGCCGGGTGGGAGGGAGGGAGAGATTGGGAAAGCATTTCCCTTTTCACTTGCTGAGCCCTGAAACTGATTTTATTTTTCATAACTGAGAGATTGCTTCTGTAAGTACACAATAACATGATGTTGAAACAGAAACTATGAGACTTAAGGAGATCTGGTTGACTTAAAACTTATACCAGTTTCTTCTTCCATTGTTAAAAGTAGGCTAACAACAGACCATTAGCTAGAGAGGAAATCTGATGATTATTGACCTTCCTGAGTTGAGAGGGTACATGAGAAACTAATTACTAAACAGCTTGTCAAATGGCCTGAGTAGATACTTAACGGCTGTACACAGGACATTGTATAATATTTTGTAAAGCCTGTTGTTTTTGGAAGTATTTATGGTAAGCTTTCTTAAAAATTATTAGGGTAAATACTTCTGAAATCTGGCACACTTTTTTTATTTTAAGCTTTGTCATTTCTGTTGTGATTTTTCATGGTGAAAGTTTGGTACTGAGATGGGCATTCTCTGTACCTTTATAGTACCACTCCAAAGGCAAAGAACCATGATTGACAACAGTCAAGCTGTGGATGAAATGACCAGGAACGGAGAATGAAGTATGTAAATCTCAGCTTCGTAGGAATTCTTCTTATATTGCTTTTCTGATTAAAATTGCTGTTTACCTGGTCTCTGAATGTTAATGCCTGACCATGTCGTTGCCCGAATCAGTTTTCCCCTTGCCCGGTCAATATGGTCTCTTGCATATATTGGCGTGCTGCCATATAAAGTAAAAATATTGGAGATATTCTGTATTTTATGTATAGGTTTATGTATTGTTGGGGATGTTTTCATTGTGCTCTTTTGGACATGAAGAATTCTCGGTTGAGGCTACATCTTTTTTTTTTTTTTTTTTTTAAGAGGATGGCATCTGTTGCCCAGGCCGCAGTATAGTGGCTAAGTCATAGCTCACTGCAGCTTCGAACTCCTGGGCTCAGGCCATTCTGTCTCAGCTTCTTGAGTATCTAGGATTATAGGCATGCCCCACCACACCTGGCTGACTTCGTTTTTATTTTTTGTGGAGACAAGGTTTCACTATGGTGCCCAGGCTGGTCTTGAACTCCTCGGCCAAGTGATTCTCCTCCTCTGGCCTCCCAAACCGCCGGGATCACTGCACCAGCCAAGGCTACATTCTTAACCCAACTAGATTGTTTACTAAATCCCATATGACAGCGATACATTGTCCCTACATATTTTTAGACATTGCAAAGTTATTAAAAACAGTTACTATCGTTTTTACACAATGTAGGCAACAATGTAAAAGATGAATATAGACTGTAAGATTTTCATCTATGACTTATAAATCTGGGAGAAAAAAGAAAATTGTTAAGACTAATGAGAAACTGAAAACCTTAAACTAATGAATATTACCATTTCTGCTGCTGAAAGTGTGAAACTTTTCTGGTCTGGAGTTGAAATTTATATGATCCTCTAGACGGGTATACTTTTCATCTGGTGCCATTAAAGCGTCTCTAATACTAATTCTAAATATTTGTAAGTCCATGAACAGTGAACTTTGGAATGAGTTTCTGTGTAGATACCCAAAGTTTAATAATTATGAGAGCACCTGATTTGATTAGAAAAGAGACAGAAAATACAGTTCTTTAGTCAGAACACAGGATCTGAATTTTGTTCAGGTGCTAGACCATACTAAATGTATATATTTTTAATTATAGTGATTTGTTTCAATTTTTTAGATTGGCTAATTCTGTAATTTTTTCCCCAAAAACATGTGAAGAAAGGAAAAGTAAATTAAATTCCTTAGAACTGTTTTAGGTTAGGATTCTCTGTCTCTGCCTATATTCTGCAGTCCTTAACTTGTTTTCAGTTCTTTACCTCACTCATGAACTGTTTTTACCCATGTGCTCCCAAACAGAGGTGTGTTCTCTTCAGGAGAACCAGCATACACAGGTTATGATAGGCTGCCACTGTTTATGCTTCTTCACTGATAGGGTTGAATTGCTTTCTGCAGCAGACTAGAATACTTCATATAGTAATGCTGTGTCTCCACTGGAGAGGTCAGGAATTTTAATGTCACGTTGTGGTCTTTAAAAACTGTTAGGCCTACCAATAGATAAATCTCAAAATTAATTCTAAAATCTGTATTGACAAGAATAGGTAAAATTATCACCAGGAATCATTGTTACCGTTAGTTCCAAGAGGTTTTTTTTTTGTTTTTGAAAGAGCAAGAGGAAAGAAATAAGAATAAAGAAATGTGTAAGAATGGTTTGCAGATTTATTGGTTAAAAGTGTTTTTTAGTACATCCCTGACCCTGAAAACTTCACATTAAGAGATCCAAGCACAGTTTTGGTAGCTCTAAGATATTCTGTGTTCTCAGAATGAAGGATTACCCATCACTGGGTATTCCTTCCCAAGTAGAAACTTTAGATTTTCACTGGTAATTACAAATTGCCAAGTTTTATGGGAAATCTGAATATACTGTGAAAATTCATATCTGGTTAGTTATCTGCTGCCCAGATCTTATCAATACCAGTAACTAACCAGAATTTACCATAAAATGATACAAACAAAGGCCTTTTTCTATTTCAGTGAGGGTACATTTTTCTTGATACATGTGCTTCAAGGATATTGGATCTGTTTATGGATCTGTTTTAGGAAACAGATTTGCAAGGGATAATTGTATATATAGTAGTATTTAGATTTATTTCAAATTCATCTTAGGGATGCCTAGATGCATAATTTTTACCAGGACATATTGAAAATATTGCAAAGAGATAGCCAGTTATATTATCCCATTCATTAGAAGTTACCAGTATAACTAAACATAAATATTCCAGTTTAGAGTACTTAAATGTAGCTATCTTTCTTAAAGCCAGGAGGGTAACTTTGTGGTATCTAAAGGGCTTAAATTTCAGAATGCAGAATAAATTGCCTTTTTAAAACCAAACATTTTATACAAGAAAAGCTTTTATTTTCAGTTTTTTAACTACCAAATAGGTGTGATGTACTTTAGAAGTAAACAAAAAGATGTTCACCCATGATAATGGATGTTAAATCTCCTGCAGTTGTTCTTCTCATGTTTAAAGGGTATATTCTCATAGTGGAAGCATCTAGCATGTCAGTGATTTCATCTAATTCAGAAACAAAGGGATTAATATTGGTCTTTATTTTTTGGTATTTTAAGTTTTATATAAATGGATGCAGATGGAGATTATCACCCACAAATATATTTAAGTGGATTTTTCTCAATTTGAATTTCAAGTAATTTTTTTATTTCAAGTAATTATGCATTTAGTTACATTGCCGGTTTTTTTAAGTTCTCAATTTCAGTAAGACAAAATATACTAAAATATTTAAATAGCTTCATTCAATCTTACATTTTGACATTTCAGCAACCATTCTGGCTTACAGTAATTAGGCCCCTTGTTATGAGACATGCCCTTTGTTATTAATAACTAGCAAAAAGAAAAACCTTTCATCTTGTTAAAATACTTTACCAAATGAAATAGACTAGTTAACACATCTAAAGTCCATAATTATTGGTAACTCAGTTACCTTCTAACTAAGGCTAGTTCAGGAGACTCTCCCAGTTTATAAATGGTTCCCTTGGGAGCCTTTGGAAGCTATATTAAATATTTCTTTATTTCTTCTTTTATTCTCTTAATCTAAATAGAGGCCAGTTACCTATTTTATCCATTTTTATCTTGAAGATTCTCAGATTATGTTTTAGTCCCTTTTAGCTTTAATAGTCCTTGAAAAATACATTACTGTATAATGTAGTGGCAATTCTGTAACACACAGAGAATTATTCTTATTACTTGAATGAATCCTAAAATTTTAATATTTTAGCTGAAAGAAGTTTGAGATTTGTGGAATTGATGAACAAAAGAATTAGAAACTTTCATATGGTACTTTGTTTCACTCATCTGCAAAGTATGAAGTTGTAATTCTGAAATATACATCCAAGTGAATGAGAATTAAAAATTTTCTGAATATTAATACTAACTGGGAAAAACAGAAAACTAGTGTGAAGTTTACAGTTAGAAGAAACAGACCCAAAGTTGCCAAAAGGTAATAAATAAATGTAGTTTTCACTGTAAGTTATTGATGTAAGATGCTTTATTTGTAATATATTTAGATTTTGAAAGTTATTGAGAGATGAATGTATAAAAGCTAAATTTTCTTTTCTGAAGCAGCGAAACAAAACTGGGGTAACAAGGAAGCTCTATGGTGGCAAACACGTCTGTGAGGAATATTAAGCACACTCCCACAGGCTTTAAACTCAAATCATGAACATTTAAATTAAGTCGTTCCTTATTTTGCCTATACCCATTTTTACCTTTCAGTGTCGTTTTTGCTTGACAGAGTATGGTGACAGAGTATTTTTATTTGGAAAGTCCTCGGCAAGATGAATTAGCCAAAAGCAATAATGGTTCAGATTAAACAATGAAGTGGAATTGATTCAGTCCCAGGCCCAACTAAGGAACAGTTGCTCTCTGGGTGTCTCATTTTAGATGATCGATAAGTTGAGATGTTGTAATATTTATGGGAGGTTAAGCCTATGTCAATTATGGGATGAAGACTGGTAGTACCACTACCATCAGTAGTCATACTTTTTTTTTTAACTTTTTACTAAACTAATACTAGACATTTCCACTCTGTCATGATTATATTTTTATGACAGAAAAATAAAAACAGTTCCATGTTTTTATAAATAGTCTCTGCAAAGATTTCAGATGTTATTGGTATCTCGGTTTGGCAGTATCTGAAAAATCGAGATTGCCTTTAAAGTGTTCATGCTACTTTTACTTAAGTAAACCTCCACTGTATAAGACCCAGGCCGGTTCCAACTAATACCAAGGTTTCTATGCGCATAATAGTTTACAAAGAACTTAAAGACTATGGATTAAAAACAAAAATTTTTTTAACTTTAAAATTTTTAATTTTTGTTCAAAGTATCTGGTTTATAAAGTCAAATTCTTTTATTGTTTCCTTTCTCTTTTAAGTTGACTGATTTTGCTGAGTAAGCGTAAGGTCCCGGGCACAGCTGTGACGACGCACTGATAAAATGGGTGCCTAGTGGGTTGAGGAGCTCCAGTGTCAAGACTTTTATTAAATTGCCCTTGTTTTCCCAAATGCCAATCTAGCCGTATTTAGATTTCATTATTCAATAAAACAGATTAAAAATCATCCCATAAATGAATGTTGAGGTTACCAAAGTACATCACCTGCTGAGGAAGGAGAAATCTTCCTGCTTTAAGGGAGCCCTGTCGTCTCTCCTTTACACGTTGTTTCCCTTGGTATTAGTGGAAGCTTTGTTCAAGATGGGAAGCCTTTCCTGCAGTTCTTAGAAACACCTGCTTTCTAAAGAGAGCCTTTTCTAGGATTAGGTTATGTGTGTTTTCTCTAGGAGATTTTTTATTTCAGTTACCAATTTAATTTTCAAGTTGACAGATGCTATGTGAAGTCTCTCATACTGAGAGTAGTCCATTAAAGTTTTGAAAGTTGCACTGCTTTTCATCTTTCAGGTACCTGAAATGAATGACATCAGGTGTTTGGAAGGAGTAAGATCATAAACTTTATTCATTTTCTTCCTTGTACAAAGTGATGACTTCTAATGCTTATATCTCAAGGTATTTTTTAAAAAAGCAACAGTCCCTAATAGAGTAAAATTTGGTTTTGGTCCAAGTTCCCAATAATATATTTAATGTTTCTGTTGTTACTGGTGCCTCCTGTTGCATCAGATAGAGATTGCCTGCCTCTTTGTAGGGCACCCTTGTGGCACCTTATGTCCAACTTGGAGGATAGTATATGGCTTCTTTGTGCCTCTACTATCTTTTCAAAAGCCATTTTATAAAAATCCTAGGTAGCCTATTTTAATATTTAAATATATATATTTGTGAAAGAACTTTTACAACAGACTTTTTTTTTTACTTTAAAATTCCTGTATTTCCATTTTTAAGAGTAAATTTAATCTCCAGGATATAGAAGTGTCTTTTTTCCAGAGAAGCATAATGAGAAAGTCAGATTGAGGTAATAGACCAGAATTAAGTGATAGAAGAAGCTGTTGTTTGGTTAAAGGACACAGGTTTGAAGGAAAAAAATTTTGATGTAACAAATTTTTAAATAAAATGTTGTTTTTGTTCTGTAATTTCATATTTGCTGCTACAGTAGCTCAATATTTTACAGGGCTAACATAAATCTGGCTCCATTTAAAAACTGGAGTACTTCCTAGTGCAGCCAGCCTAGGCAGAAACTGTACACATGGTCTTCCAGCTGGGTGACTGATGGCTTTGTGTAGCTGATGCATGCTTTAATATTTGCCTATAGCCCTGCAGCAAGGAAGTCGAGGTGGGGGTACTTTTTTACCCTGCCAGTTATAGCATTATGATTCTTTCTGGGCACTGGCATTTTGTGAAACTCTCAAGGGAAAGTGATGCAGGGGAGAAAATGTGAATTAAATTACATAGATGGGTGTTTTTATGTCTTCTACCCCTTTCCTAGAATTAGTACAACTCTTAACTGTGCCAGTCCCCAGTTCACCAGCTTTGTATCCAGTCGTCATCTCATTCAAGTATGGCTTTACTTGGTGACACTGGCCATAGCTAAATTACTTGGCATGTTTGACTTTTGACAATAACAGAAATTGTTTTGGATTTTGTTTTATTTCCAAAAAATGTATACAATGTCAGAACTTCACATTTTATATACTAGTATCTGGCTATTAGTATTTTACAGGAACCATAGTTCTTGGTGACTACATATATATATCTGTCTCTTATACACATCTAGATGTGTATAAGAGACAGGATCACTGCACCAGCCAAGGCTACATTCTTAACCCAACTAGATTGTTTACTAAATCCCATATGACAGCGATACATTGTCCCTACATATTTTTAG
>NW_012109086.1:51964-60389 GCF_000951045.1 Mandrillus leucophaeus
AAAAAAAAAAAAATTCCTTAAACTGGCCTTTATTACATGGTCACACATAAAGTTGCAGTTAGGAAAGGGATGGGCAGGGAAAAACTAGTTTTGAGTGTCTTTAGATAGAAATATGAGACTAAGGTTTGGTTTTGTTTTCGTTTTCTCATTAAAATATCTTATGCTTTATGGAATAAAACTTCCTGCTGTTGTTATTTATTGTTTGCTGGGCGGTGGTGTTGGCTGAGGTCATGTGAGTGAGAAAAGGCATCAGAGTAATTCATTACTTAAATAATTATCTACTTAGAGTACACAGAGTAGAGAGGGTTACATTAGACAGCACATGTCAATTTTTGGTGAAGTAGAGCTTTGTTGCAAAGAACTCAAAAACACCATACCCCAACTTGGAAGGAGAGTATAAAGGCAGCTAGTTAGACGAAGTCATCCAATTCTAGAGCTATTGAATCAGGTTCTTGTATAAAGCTGGGTACTAATGGGTGGGTTGCTCTAATTCTTTCTGAAGTCGTATTTTATTGACTAGAGACCAATTGGTGCCATTTCGATGATATCTTACAACCAGGGAGTGAAAAGCAGGTACCTAACAGGGGAAACAGCTCATTACATAGGTAATGAGTCCATGAGATCCTGAGGAAGGAAAAGTTTTCTAACTTTAGATTCATTAATGTGGATTTTGACAATACTGGTCTTTAGAATGACAGTAACAGGTAACGAAAATTATTTTATTGACCTCAAGCTACCTGGATCATTTTAGAATTAAGTTCAGAGAGGAAGAGGGTAAATTTTAAGAAGCATACTCTTTCATTCCAGTGTGTTGAGCATTTTTAACAATTTGCCAAATCATTCAAGGTTAGAAAATGTTGAGTTCTTCAGTAGCCTTGACTACAGATGATGTATATAAGTGCAGAATGAAGAATTCAAAACAGGTATATCCTTGCCAGCCATGGTGGCCCACATCTGTAATCCCAGCACTTTGGAAGGCTGAGGGAGGAGAATCACTTGAGCGCAGGAGTTCAAGACCAGCCTGGACAACATAGGGAGACGTTGTCTCTACAGAAAAAAAAAAAGCTGGGCCTGTGGCATGCACCTGTAGTCCCAGCTACTGAGGAGGCTAAGGCGGGAGAATTGCTTGAACCTGGAAGGTCAAGACTGCAGTGAGCTGAGACTGCACCACTGCACTCAAGCCCAGGTGACAGAGTGAGAACCTGTCAGTTGACTTTGCATACTTGCGTATAAATTGTGTACCAGAAAGATTCCTTTCAGAGAATGTGATACTAAAAGTAATGACCAAAAATGTGTATCTCCTCAACTGATAGAGCAGAAATTAATAGTTTGGGCTTTTTCTCTTTTGAACGGGAATTTTGGTTCTGAGAACTAAACTTCAGAAAATTAACAAAATCTACAGACATACCAAAGGTTTAAAGGGGGAGAACTTGCTTGGAACATCAAACCGCAAAATTTAATGTAATTCTTTTTTGGGAGAGTAAACTTCTATAGAGAGAGAAAAACTAACACAGGGCATATTCAGTCTTCGAAAGTCAGTCCTCTGGAGCAAATAGATTTGTAACCAGGGTTTGGACACTTTTAGGGACAGAGGGAAAGCTGTTTTGTTGTTGTTTTCTTAAATTCTAATTCATTTACTTGGATTTTTCTGCAAAATTAAAAATTTTATACCTATCTATTTTGTAGATAAGAGAGTGGAGCTGGCATTAGCATCGTTTTGCAAGGCTTCCTCACTTAATCTAACCATGCCCTTTCTTCCACACCTGCCTAATTTTTTCCATGACTAACATTTCTGGCTGCCTTTGGCTGGAAGTCATTTAGTAAGTGAGTGTCTCATTTACCAGAGATCCTGAAAATTAGGCTCAGTACCCCACACACACCCCTAGTAAAGGGCCAGCTCAAATGACTTGGCCTTTGACCATTCTTGACATCTAGAGACCCTCTGTTGAGAAAGTTGCCTTAGGACATAGCAAGAAAATATTACACCAAATAAATGTTCTGTAGCCTGTTTTAAATGGGGGCTCAGACAGAAATGCTCACTTTGACAGTTCAACAGCAGTACACATAGTAGGACCTGTGTACATAACTTTCATCCAGGAACAGAATTCTTTGTTGAGTGCAAATGACTCACAAAATTAGTAAACAATCCTTTTCTTTCTTTTTTTTTGAGACAGTCTCGCTGTCGCCGAAGCTGGAGTGCAGTGTTGTGATCTCAGCTCACTGCAACCTCTGCCTCCTGGGTTCAAGAGATTCTCCTGCCTCAGCCTCCCGGGTAGCTGGGACTACAGGCATGTGCAACCACACCTGACTAAGTTTTTGTATTTTTAGTGGAGATAGTGTTTCACCGTGTTAGCCAGGATGGTCTCTGTCTCCTGACCCCGTGATCCACTCACCTCGGCCTCCCAAAGTGCTGGGACTACAGGCGTGAGCCACCACACCCAGCCTAACAATCCTTTTTGTTTTGTTTTACAGTTTATAAAATGCTAGCACTTTTTAGCTATGTGATCTTCAGAAACCCAGTAAGATAAACAGGAGAAGTACTAACAGATGTGTGGTCCACGTAAATGGTGCCCTTCCTGCCCATTACAGGGGAAAGATCCACTGAGAAATCAGGCCGTGAACAGGGCTGGAGTCTCTGTGGACTCCGCTCTCTCCCAGACTCTGTTCTCCCTGTTCCTGCAGGAACGGGAATTGGGGTTCTTTTGTGCATTGGCACTTTGTGAAACCTTTGAGGGAGGGTAATGCTGCAGGGACATGGGAATTCTCCAGGTGGCGGTTTGTATCTCAGTTATCTTAAAGGAGAGCCATTGTAACTTTTTGTTATGGTGTGAGAATTGCTCGTGACCGTTTTCTAAAGATGTGCACTGGTTGATGTTTTCTCATGTGGTCTTATCTATTTACTACCTCCACAAGGGTTATCCTTCCCACCCCTGTTGATAACATTTTCCGTTATTCATCCCTGCTGCTACTAGCTGAATTCGAGCCTGTGTTGTTTCTGGCCTAATAGCAGCACCAGCCGCCTTGCTGCCATTCTCTCCCTTCAGCTGGGCTTCCTTCCAGTCCATCCTTGGCGTTGCTACTGGAGTCATCTTTCTACTCAGGCCACTGCCCTGCCTAAAGCCTCCCAGCCCCCGCTTCCGCGGAACCCGCCCCTCAGTCCTCACACTCCCCTTCTACCTACCTCCAGTTTGAGGTTGACTCACTCCTGTAGATTCCCATAGCAGATTTTGTTTGGCTTTACCAAACCACTTCTCAGCCACACAGCCTTGCAAAATCTACCTCAGAGTAGTTGTGAGAATCAAGTGAGTTATATGTAAAATGCTTAAAACCATGCCTCGTATATTGTGACTACTTCAGAAGCCTTGTCTGTTATTACAAGACGGGCATCACAGTCGTGTGTCTCCCTCACCTGATGACATTCTTGATGTCAGGGAATATGCCTTCTATGTGTATGTCCTCTGTAGTATCTGGTACAGAGAACTCAAAAACTGTCAAATGAATGATTAGATGTTGCCAAGAAGTGGTCATAATCCCCATGTACGACAGTGCTTAGAGGTATTTACCCGGGAACTTTAGGACAGAATACCTAGAATTGTTTTCATTAGACCGCCAGATGATTATACTCAGCTCTCACTTCAGCAAATGTCTCAGGGTCTCACTCGTTTTTAAATGAGGGTCTGAAACAGAAGGCTGTATGAGTTATGAATTAATACTAACTTTAATCCTCAGAACAAATGCTATCAGCCTGGCTAGAATTTCCCCAAACTGTTCTTTAGGACACTGGCATCTGCCGTTTTTCTCCCCTTCACCTGGTTTCCTCATCCATTAAGTTCATGTTAAGGATCACTTCTTAAGGAACCTTTCCCAGAGACTTTGTATTATGTTCACATAACGTCCTGCGCTTCTGTTACTATGGTTACTAACAACAGCTGGACTAATCCCCATTACGTTAAGTTCCACAAGGACAGTGACCCTGTCTGTTTCTGGTACCAGGGGGTCCCCGGGCCCAAGGTTGTTTGAATGAATGACATCTCTGTCCTTAAGGAGCTTATGGAAGTAAGCAGAAGTAAAGAATTACAGAAATACAACTGATAGAAATAACTTTGCCGTGAGAGAAACACCGAAACGTATACTTTGGAAATTTGAAGAAGAGGGAGACCTGGCTGCAGGGGTGAGGGAAGGTAGCATGGCAGAGGCACCACTTGAGCTGGGTCTTCCTTGGGAAGAGATGTGGGAATTGTACAGACAAGTGACGGAGAAGGAGATGACTCCAGGAAGGAAGATGCAGCCTCAGAGGTTGAGGAAACAGAAGGAGTGTAGCTTGCTGAGCCTTGCAGGTTCCCTGAAGGGGAAGAGTGGAAGAAAAACCTTATGAACTAGACTAGCACCAGGGCAGAGGAGGTCTGAAGAGCTACAGCTATATTGGTAGGAAATCAAGAATCGTCTCACATTTTCGAGCACAGAAGCATCAGAGCCGTCTCTAGAAAGATGAAAAGCAGATTAAAGGGATGCATATGGACTTAACTGAGACCCCTGAGTTACAACAGAACTGCGGGTAAGAACCCAGAAGAAGGGGCTGGGAGCGGGGCTGGAGAGGAAGGCGTGTTGTGTTCGTGACATCGGGGCCGAAAGAGACACGGTAGTTGGGGAGAGTGGAGAGAGGTGGGCCTGATCTCCAGTCCAGGTGTCACCTCTGCACAGTAGAGAATAGCTGCTGTATTCTAAGCTGTAGCAACACCAAGTATGTGGCCTCCTTAAATGCTTAGGCAAATGCCCTTTTTTGTTGTTGGTTTTTTGAGAGGGAACTGCCCAAGAAAATGGAGCAAGAATTAGGCCAAGTTCAAGAGTTGGGCTTCAGAATTAGGCTAAAGGAGAGATTTCCCCCTCCCCATGCTGCCCCCCGCCCCCGCCGCGGCACTTTGGGAGGCTGAGGTGCGTAGATCACCTGAGGTCAGGAGTTTGAGACCAGCCTGGCCAACATGGTAAAACCCCAAATCTACTGAAAGTACAAAAAATAGGTGTGGTGGCGGGCACCTGTAATCCCACGTAGTGGGGAGGCTGAGGCAGGAGAATCGCATGAACCCGGGAGACGGAGGTTCCAGTGATCTGAGATGGCGCCACTGCACTCCAGCCTGGGCAACAAGAGCAAAACTCTGGCTCAAAAAAAGATGGCTTTTCCTGGACAAAGTCAAAGGAAGCCTGTTTCCCCAACACAAGCCAAGGACCCTGTGGCTCTGAGCTAGAAGCAGGTGTTTGCATCGCTTGTAAATTTTAATTTTTAAAAGAGCTCATTCTCCATATCCAAATTGTTGGTATCTGTGGGAATTTAAAATGCCACTTAAAAGACCTCTACCTGTCAGATCCCCAGACACATCTTTCCCACAGAGGGTCTGGCTGACTACACAGCTACCGCTGCACGTAGGATGCAGAATGCCTCCGCGTGCAGATGCACTTCACAGGTATGCGCTGTGTTCTTTCAATAGATACGAAATGGCTTTCATAAGAATGTTTAACTGCCCTGGAGAAGGCCTGGGAAGGGGATGAGATCTAAACGGGCATTGTGCAGTTCAGGGCACTGATTCATCCACTGGTACCCAATATATGCCAGTACAACCTGCCCCCCACCCCGGCCACTTACCTGTGAGCATTCCAGGCCACTACATAGATACAGGCTGTCAGACATGGCAGGGATTTCCTTGTGGTCTCAAGAGAAAGACTGGCACAGATGAGCTTTGGAGGAAGAGTTAGTTGTAACTTTACGTTGTGCTTTATAAGTACATGCACATATATCTACACAGACGCATAGACATGTATATAACTTATCTCAATGGAGAGTAGGGAAAACTGAAGGAGAGGCCTCCCTGGTTTAGTAAGAGAGAACCTTTGGACCCCTAGTCCTTCCCCATGTCATCGGAATGCTCTGTAACCACCAGTCATGCCCGCCCAAGTGCCAACTCCCAGAACTTCTCCCAGACCCTGATGGGGTTGGACGATAGAACCCTGTGCCTCCACCCGTGAGGCACATAGGAACAAGAGCCCTTCCACACAGAGAAATGGCTGTGCTCCACGTGGAGCCTGCCGTGGCAGCCAGCCCCTGACTGGCCTCTGTTGACAGGCATCAGGTGTGGAAGGAATTTCCCCAATTTGCTGATTGTCTCTCTGCCTGGACCCTTCCAGGCACAGTCATTGGTTTGCCCCAGCTGTCCTGTGCATCAGTGGACTTTCCAGTTCCTCTTCCAGCGGAAAGCGTAGGCAGGGAGTGGGGCAGAGGGATGAGCAGAGCCAAGAGCAGGGAAACCACCAAGCAGCTCGGCTCTGCCCAGCAGCCCCCAGTCTCCAGGAGAACCAGCTGCCACCCACATAGCATGCAGTGCCCAAGCTCCAGAACCTTGGAGTGTGGGCCTTGTCCCTGGTTCTCCCCACATGGCATCCCAAGAGGCCACCTGTAGGTGCGGGAAGTGAGCAATTCTGTAACCTGTGCTCAATGAGACACTAAGGCTCAATGCTTGCTTTCCAGAATTTGTCCACAGTACCGTTCCAAGAATAGCCAGTGTCCATAACAGAGGAGGCTCGCTCATCTTAAGAAGGATGAAAAGCATCTGGGT
Source organism: Mandrillus leucophaeus (assembly GCF_000951045.1). Lineage (NCBI taxonomy): Eukaryota > Metazoa > Chordata > Mammalia > Primates > Cercopithecidae > Mandrillus > Mandrillus leucophaeus. The sequence continues at coordinate 58,570 of NW_012109086.1, forward strand.
GGCCATGGCAGGTCCCAGGTCATGTGGATCCAGAGTGACAGGAACGTGTGGTAAGAAACGTGCTTACCTTTCCAGAGCCAAAAACTCTTCCTTCAGTGGCTGAGTGCTGATAAAATGTTTACAAACCATTCAGCCATACCCTCTGCCTCTGGAAGGTTCCCTCCTTCCCCCTGTGGTAGACGTGCAGGCAGGAGGGCTCTCGGTGCGTGGGGATGCAAAGCAGGATCCTGGCATATGCGTCGCTTCCCTTCCCTGTGCCTCGCTGCCCTCCAGGCGTTATTTGGAGGATCCTAGCTGTACTCCTGGTTTCTAGAACAAGGCCTGGCAAACAGACACCAGTGAGTACCCTTTAGATGAGCACATGGGGAGACAGAAGTGTGAAGCTACTGGCCGGGTGTGGTGGCTCACGCCTGTAATCCCAGCACTTTGGGAGGCCAAGGCGGGTGGATCACGAGGTCAGGAGATCGAGACCATCCTGGCTAACATGGTGAAACCCCGTATCTACTAAAAACACAAAAAATTAGCTGGGCCTGGGGGCAGGTGTCTGTGGTCCCAGCTACTCAGGAGGCTGAGGCAGGAGAATGGCGTGAACCTGGGAGGTGGAGCTTTCAGTGAGCCGTGATTGCGCCACTGCACTCCAGCCTGGGCAACAGAGTGAGGCTCCGTCTCAAAAAAAAGTGAGGCTACTGGAAATGGGTCCACAGGAACGCAGGTCTGGTAATCAGGTTACAGTTAAACACCCCAAGTACGATATGAGCCTCAATATACTTCCTCCCTCGGGCATTTTCAGGAATGAAGGAGCACCAATTATGAGCAGTGCACAGAGAAGTCCAGTCCTTCACTGCTTGGGGTGCTCCTTGGTGCCCCGGTGCCGGAAGTGGTGCGTGCCAGCTCTGCAGGACTTTAGCAACCCCCACCCCAAGTCTTCATCTGCTTCCCTAGGCCTTCATGTGAACATAGCTGGTTAGCATTGAACTGTGGAGAAGAAGAGCGTTAGAGATGTGACGGCTTCCAGGTACATTAAGAAGAAATCCAAGCTCTAGCAGAGGTGATCTGAGGAGCATCTCTATACCCATGAGAAGACAGCAAAGACAGGACTTGGTTCCCCATAGTAGTGACCATGTTCCCAAACTCCCTTGGCCTCCCATCAACCTGCTCCGGCCTGGGAATGTGCCAGGGACCCCTGTGTGATCCAGCCCTTACCACTCTCCAGGTCACAGAAGTGGGGCCCGCTCCGCGTGTGCAGAGATGGACTGTTCTGGTCAAGTGCTCAGGAAACGCTTGTGGGACTTTGTCTACCAGCCTCTCCAAGACACAGTGAGTTCCCCACTGTATGCCCAGAACACCCGGGGTGAGGGTCAGGGCACAGGAAGGCAACCCGGCCAGCCCCTGGAACGCCACCTTCACAGCGGTGTCCAAATCTGAGGCCTCCAGGCCCGATGTTTCTACTCATAGGAGCACAGGTGTTCCACGTCTGTGCTTCACCAAGACGCACCATAAACCGTGCAGGCAGGGGCCTGTGGAGAGAGCTGCGCTGCCCAGAGCTGCCTTCTGAACCACACAACCATCCTGCCCTGCTGGCCCGCTGGAACACAGTGTGGGTGCCCTGCTGCCCTCACTGCAGTGAGTCCCAGGGCAGACACTCAACCAGGCCCAAATCATCTTTCTTTACTCAACCCAAACTTACAAAATATTCTTTTAAAAACTAAATCGGGCTGGGCTCGGTGGCTCACCCCTGTAATCCCAGCACTTTGGGAGGCCAAGGCGGGTGGATCACCTGAGGTCAGGAGTTTGAGACCAGCCTGGCCAACATGGCGAAA
>NW_012109086.1:61304-61806 GCF_000951045.1 Mandrillus leucophaeus
TGGACATGAGAGAGCACAGTGCTGGCTCTGGAGACAGATCACTGACATCCAATACCATAGTTCCTGAGTGTGGGGCCTGTGGGCAGGTTGTTCAGATTTTTGGTGCCTTGGTGTTCTGTCTATGAAGTGGGAAAGACCACGGGGCTGCTGTGAGGTTGAAATGAAATAGGACTCAGAAAGCCCTTAGAGCACTCGGGACCGTGTTTCTCCTTTCAGCTCACTGCTCCAAGAAATGCAAGTATTTGAGAATCACTGGCTGAAGATCCAATTTTCCTCACCTGTGGTTGCAGGTGGGCAACACACACAAATACACACATGCACGCACACACACCACACACATGTACATTATGCACACACACACCCCCAACGTGCAGTTGCAGGTGGGCAATACATGCACACACACAGCACACACCACACATACAAGCACGCACATATATGCATGCACATGCACACCACACACACACAAGCACGCACATAATGCATGCACACCACACATACAAGC
>NW_012109086.1:62006-65753 GCF_000951045.1 Mandrillus leucophaeus
CGGTGGCTCACCCCTGTAATCCCAGCACTTTGGGAGGCCAAGGCGGGTGGATCACCTGAGGTCAGGAGTTTGAGACCAGCCTGGCCAACATGGCGAAAACCCATCTCTAATAAAAATACAAAAATTAGCCAGGCATGGTGACAGGCGCCTGTAATCCAAGCTACTCGAGAGGCTGAGGTGAGAGAATCACTTGAACTGGGGAGGCGGGGCTTGCAGTGAGCCAAGATCACTTCATTGCACTCCAGCCTGGGCAACAGAGTGAGACTCCATCTCAAAAAAGAAAAAAAAATTAAATGCCTTTTGTTTAAAATACCCAACAAAATAGTTCAAGCTGTTAACCACTCATTCGTTTTTCAGAAGTCTTTGAATTAGAGCAAAATGGAATTATATTTTCAGTCTGGGTCTTGCTACATGTCCTCAGGTCCCAGTGAAAATCCTTGTTACTGATGATATAGAAATATTTCTGTCCCCCCACACAGGTTCAGTTTGTGGGTCTTCTTTGGGACTGGAAAATCTGGGCACAGGGGCCGGCCCTGCAGAATCTCTCTCCAGCCCTTCCCCCTCGAGGCTCCTGTCCGAAGCCGCCCATCACCCCTGGCGTCTGTTCCCTTTGCTTAAGCTTCCCTCAAGGCCAAACAGCCTTCAGCAGAGTTGAACTGCTCAGGGAGAAAGACGAGGGTCACAGGCTGATCCTCCTGAATCAGAGGACAGAACATGTCGTTCTAGTGCCCACAGCCAAGACCTCAAGGAAACATGTTCTCCCTCCAGTCCACACTGCCCCAGGCGAAGGAGTAAGAGGAAGCAGATGGTTTGACCCCTTAAGAGAGGGAAATGCCCAGGGCTGCTGGGGGTGGCCAAGGAAAGAAAGGGCCTGGGGAAGATTTTGAAGTGCTGATGGAGCCAGTTTGGAGTCCTGCTAGCGAAATTTCCACGTGTGCCTAAGCCAGTGAGCTTATGACCTGGCGAGAGAGGTCCTGGCTCCAGCGCCTAAAGCCCCAGGTGGAGCATGCACTGGCTGTGCAGCGGCCCCGGTGCACCCTTCTCTTCCCTACTGAGGAACCCTGAGCAGGAGGCTCTCCAGCCGCACGGCCACAGCGTCCTCTCCTGTAACTGGGAATGACGGAACCCACTCCTGAGGACTGTGATGACGGTGAAGTGAGAGGATGCATCCACGCCACCAGAGTCCCTGACACTTCTTTGGCATACAGATTGGAGCAGTCACTCTTCCAGGGCCCAGCACAGGGGACAGGAAGAGGTTGCTTAGCATCCCACTTGGCAAGGTCAGGGGCACAAAGACAGGGTGGAGGCACAGTGAGGTCCCAGGCTGGACAGAATTAAAATGCCTCGTGGGCATTTGGTGTAGGTCACCTTGAATTTCAGGTTCTTTCCAACCGTGAGGTTCCAGTTCTGAAAGGATATCCCTTAGGCAGCTGCTTTCCCGGGAAGCAGGAACTCCACTGAGCCTTGAAGGGTCACAGAGGTCCTCACACACACCCCAGAAGGCCCCAGGCAGAGGCACCTTTCCTGTAGGCGGCACAGGCTGCTCAGCCAGACCCCATGACCTGACCCTGCCAGGAATGTGACCTGTCTCCCCACCCAGACGTGCCCAGGACCTTGTTTCCCAAGTGTCTGCCTCACCTGGGGGCCTGATGCCCCCCAGCCTACACCGGGTGCCCTTTCCCCAGTCACAGATGGCTGATTTGTTGAATTAATGAGTGGCTTCTTCTCTCATCCTTTCCCTTGGCTCATTCAAATAAGCTGGTTTTGCACCATTCTTTTGCACCAGAGTCACATGTTTCAAACCGATTTCATTTTTTTCCTAGTTTATACCTATACGTTTCTTGTGTCCTATTTGTCTTCATTGGGATTTGGATGGGAATCGGATTATGAGCTGCAAAGAGGTGTCAGATACTCGGTGTATTCTGGGAGCTATTCTCCGAATGTCCTTCCTGGGTGGGCCTGGTTCCTCGACCCCCTCCCTCACACTGTGTCCTCAGAGCTCTGTGGAAAAAGCACATGGGCTGAGGATGGAAGAATTTCCCTGTTGAGCTCTTTCCCTATTGAGTTAAACGAGACCATATGAAGTTCCAGAGGGTCTGGCGCAGAGGCCGGGTTATTCTTGATCCAGGGGTGTGGGCAGGGGAAACAGTGATAACCTCCAAGGTAAAAGCAGCGTGTGGGGGAGGGAACCCGCAGCCAAGCCAAGGGCAAGGGAGAGCTAAGTTCCCATCCCCGGAAAACACACACATCCGTCCCGCTGGAAGGTGCTGAGACTATGGAATAAACAGACAGTGGAGCCGAGTCCCACCCATGCCCGCAACCAGCTCTGGACAGTGTCTTTGTAGGAAACAATGGGAGTGAGTGGAAAGGGTAGAATGAACACATGGTCTCCAAGTTGTAGGTGCAGGACGGTGGAACTTGGGAGGAGACATTCCTCTGGAGGAGAAAAGGAGAGAAATAGAAAGAGGATAGTCAAACCCATTGAAATCCTAAGAGGATCTCTTTATCAAAATACAGTGTCCTCGCTGCAGGCATATCAGGTCACAGAAGCAATTAGTGTCATATACGCATCAGCTTGCGGGGCAGGGAACGGCCTCCATGGGAAGGCTTCTCCTTGTGGCCAGCCAAGCCCTGGAGTAGACCAGGTAGCCCCTGTGCTGGCACCTCCTGGCTGTGGTTTGCACCTGTGCCCCCACACCCCTAAAGGGATGCCCACCCTGACGTCTTCCCCCATTGTCAACGCTGTGCTGGTCATCTCATGGGTCAGCAGCTTGAACCGTCTTCTAGGCAGTCCCAAGATATGAAACCAGGGGAGAAATACTCCCATTCCTTCTTTGGGGTTTGGTCTCATCATTCTTAGTGGCGTTTGGGGCCTTTCCAAGCTCCCTTCCTGATTGTCACCCTGAAGAACAGCCCGGTGGCCTGGCCTGAGACAGCTGTTGTCCTCACCTCCTTCAACCAACACTCTGCTCCCTTTCGCGTCCCCATCAGCCATCCTCACTGAGAAAACTGAAGTGGCATCGTGGCCCATGAAAATCGTCTTCCGTCCGGCTGAGTGGACGCCAGGAACCCAAGAAGCCATGCCGTCGAGGATGTCAGTGCGGATGGAAGACAACTGCGTGCCCAGCCTAGAGCAAACCCCTGCCCGGGCAGTGCGCCTTCTGGCAGGAACATCTCTCAGCCTGGAGGGCTCTGGAAGGTTTGTCAGAGTCCCCAAAAGAAAGAGGACTCATTGGAGGACCCCAAATGCTGATCCACACATATTTGCTGCTGAGACAGTTTTGAGTGTTTGCACAAAAATTAAAGCATTTAAAATACTTTTTCTTCTTTTTTGAGACAAGGTCTCACTGTTTGCCCAGGCTGGAGTGAAGCAGTGGCACAATCTCAGCTCCCTGCAGCCTCAACCTCCTGGGCTCTGATGATTCTCCCACCTCAGTCTCCCAGGTGACTGGGATCACAGGCGCCCGCCACCGTGCCTGGCTCATTTTGTGCATTTTTACCAGACAGGTAAAAATGTCTATGTTGGCCGGGCGCGGTGGCTCAAGCCTGTAATCTCAGCACTTTGGGAGGCCGAGACGGGTGGATCACAAGGTCAGAAGATCGAGACCATCCTGGCTAACATGGTGAAACCCCGTCTCTACTAAAAAAATGCAAAAAAACTAGCCGGGCGAGGTGGCGGGCGCCTGTAGTCCCAGCTTCTCGGGAGGCTGAGGCAGGAGAATGGCGTGAACCCGGGAGGCGGAGCTT
>NW_012109086.1:69123-71792 GCF_000951045.1 Mandrillus leucophaeus
ACAAGCACGCACATATATGCATGCACACGCACACCACACATACAAGCACGCACATATATGCATGCACACGTGCACACACACCCACACCCACATACACACATACATGCACACACATACGCCTCAAACCTGGAAAAGTGATGAAAAGTGAAAAGCAATGTTTGGTCACAGGCACCTGACTTGGGGTCTGTAGGCCCCTCAGGTGCGTCTGGGGAGGGAGGGGGCGTCCGGTGTTGCAGCCAGGTCATGTTCTTGTGGCACATTCTGTCTATTCCAGGACTGCACAATCCCCAACACACACACGCATGCACACACCCCTCTGCCCCCAGAATACCTGTGTACATGTGTATGGACAGACATGCCCACATGTGTGGTTTTTAAATGGCCCTGCACAGTTGTCTCTGGGGCCGGCCGGTTGTGTCTCATGGGATAAAGTTCCACTTAGAGATGGCACCCATCTCGGCCCACAGGTCACCACTCTGTCCTCCTCAGTCTTCAAAGCCATCTTTAGAGCCTGCCCTGAGAATTTGTCCTCCTCCAGTCCCCAGTGCCAGAGAGCCAGCAGGTCCTGGCTATAGACTGGAGGTGGGGACACTAAAGGGTCTGAAGGGCTGGCCAGGAAAGGCTTCAGGCTGGGGACCTCTTCGATGCTCACCCTGAGCCAGGCACCGATTTCACTACCTGAAAGGTGACTGGGAAGCCGCAGAAGGCAGCCGCAAGAACACAACAGACGGCCCCAGCCACCCCGCCCCACCCGTGAGCGCCCACGCCCTGGAACAGCGCAACATCGCCACCGTGCGGCCGCCGGCCTGAACAACAGCCTCTCAGCCCCTGGGGTCCGTAGCTCTAGGTCTCGAGACCTCCAAACTGGGTCCAGGATTTTAAACCTTACCTTTTCCATAAAGTCCTTCCTAATCCAAATTTCACTGTGATTCCTGCAGACTCTAGGTCTGAGTGGGACTCGCCATGGCTGCAATAAGCAGGACTCAGGTTAAACTTTCATTAAATTTACATGGTTATGATTCGTAGCTAAAACAATGGCGATACAAGGTAGTTTAGGGGGATCAGAGAGTTGGATCATCTTGAGATCTCAGCAACGAAAACAGCTGGTCAGGAGGGGAACGCCTCTGCGGGGCTGCATTGAGCTTGTGGAGGCACAGCAGCAGCCCTGCGCTCTTCCCCTGTGAGGCCAGCCTGCTGTGCAGGGGACCTGTGCACGGGGGGCCCTTGGCCTGGCCCTCCCACCTCCTCCTCTAACACTTCAGACCTCAGCTGTGGCCTTCGCCTGGGTGAAGGAAAGGCTGGTCAGCACAGACCTGCGCAGGCCTCTGGCCTCTCCCAGCCTCTGCAGGGCTGGACTGCCATCCTCAGCAAGGAGTAACTACAGCCTGCTGGCATTCCCACCCCGTCAGCTCAGGCTCTTGGACCAGAGACTTCTGTCTTCGTGAGAGCTGTCAGCACAGGGCCTGAGTGATGTGTCTGGCCTCTGGAGAGTCAGGGAGTCTCAGCCTGATCTTCTGATCTCCAGCCAGAAGTAACACAGGATTTGGTCCCATAATCTTTTTAAAGGCATTGACACTTGATTGATTTTCCAGGGATCAAATGCTTCTCTACATTCAGGCAGACTTCCAGCATCCCCCGAGGACCAAGGACGTCCTGCAAACCGCGGCTCTGGGCATCTGCTGGAGCACTTGGTGATGCTGCTGCTCCGTGGCACTTGGAATGGCATGACCTGCTGCTAAAACGGTGCTCTCCAACCTCACGGGAATGCTTCTTAGCACACAGGCCACTGGCCCCATCCAGCGGGCCCCCCAGTTTCTCTTCAGGAGGTCTGGATGAAGCATGAGACTCTGCACCTATGAGTCCCAGGAAATGAAACGACACGCCTTGTCCCACTCAGACCTCCCGCACAGCGCCCTGGAAAGGGTGGGATGGCCCTGAAGGCTGGCCATCCGTGTTGTCACCCTGCTCCCCGGGTGGGACTCTGACCTGGGGGAGAGAGCAGTCCAGGAGACTGTCAAGCCACAGTGGAGCCGAGGGTGGTGGCATTGTTATGCCTAGACTGTTTGTTCCTTAAAGAAGACCACCAGAGTCCAGAGTCAAAGCCAAGCGGCAAGGATCTTTACTACAAGTTCGAACCTGGTCCTTCCATTCCACAGTATACAAGAAGGCCCTGAACAATGCGAGCGTTTGCTTTTTATAGCCCGAAAGTTGCAGGGGAACAAAGAAATTCTTTTGGCTCCCGCGCTTTCAGTAACCTTGAACGGCTGTCCTTTTATCGGAGACTTTCCAGGTGGTGTTTGTACTGGGCTCAGGGAGTTTGAGAGATATATGGCGGTATGTGGTGGGATGGGAGGATGGGATGTGTTTGTACTGGGCTCAGGAAGTTTGAGAGATATGTGGTGATATGTGGTGGGATGGGAGGATGGGATGTGTTTGTACTAGGCTCAGGGAGTTCTGAGCCCGGGGCTGAGGAATGTACCTAGCTCCTTTCATTCCTCCCTTCTTTTCAGGTATCTTTAGAGCCAATCTTGGGTCTTATAAGTCTGATTCTGTTTCAGCGTTTACAGGTTGGTATTGGGCTCTGAGGACCATGAGTTGTACGGTGTCAAATCTCTCCTTAACAAATTGTAAAATTGTGTTAACAACACAAGGTCCTACGGTAAGCAGAA
>NW_012109086.1:72317-73347 GCF_000951045.1 Mandrillus leucophaeus
GTCAACCGGGGAACTAATGTGACAGGGAGACACAGTAGGTTGTTAACAGAGGGACTAGGTAGGTTTTTAGATAAGGTTCTATTACACCAGAAGAATATGCCTGATGGAGCCTTTAAGGTGATATTAGGGGGCGTTGCAGTGATGCTACAGAGGCTGGAATTGGTTCTTGAGAAACAGTAGGGAAACTTCTCCTGTCTGGGGTTTAGGTATAGGGGCACGTTTAGGATAGAGGCATATGAGAGGTTTCGGAGGTTGTTAGCTTGGGCAAAGGTAGAGGATCCTCATGACAGAGGGACAGCGGTTAGCGGTGGACGCGTTAGAGTGGCACACAGAAAGCAGCCAGACAGGCTGTGAAGTCCTGTAAGGTTAGCAAGTTCTAGTCCTTCTTGTAATAACTTTAACTAGGAGAAAGGACGTAAGTCTTGTGTTAGTCTGTTTTCTTGTCGTTGGATATTCCTGTGGACCAGGGGCAGTACTTGCACTAGGCCTCGCCACAGATAGAGGTGACTGCTAGGCCATGTGGAGGAGGGGGAGTAGTATACAGCCCCATGTTGAGGCGTGGTCCAGCGGGAGTTCCAGGGGTCTCTAACTATCCATGTATATGAAAAGTCTCCATCTTGTCTACGATGGAAGGGCCACTTAGGGTCTAACTGTTTTCTCTCTCCTTAATAACGGGGTCTATGGATGTTACAATAGTTATAAGGACAGCCGGCATTTTGGTGCCACCAATAGTGTTTACAATTGTATTTAGTCTGATCAAACTCAAAGCATATTGTTGGTGTCATAGGTTTGGCTATTTGGAAACCAGTAAAATTTAGTAGAATTGGGCTGTTGCACCCTGAGGAGGGGCAATCAGCACTGGCCAATAATTTTCCGGGCTTATGAGGTTGTCCAGGGTGGGTCCGGTTTTCATAAAGCCAGAATCTCCAGACAAAGGGATTAAGAGCTGGTTTTGTGATTTCTCCAGCGGCCACTAGGGCGACTAACGTTAGGGTTAGACTACCTAACTGCATGTTTGCAGTGAGCTATG
>NW_012109086.1:74846-78075 GCF_000951045.1 Mandrillus leucophaeus
TGGGCAATGCACAATGGCTAACTTTTCTGGCCTCCATAGGGCTGTTAGCAGGGCTAGGATTTCTTGCTTGTTTTTTATCTCTTTTCCTTCAGCCATCAGTAACCCCCGCTCCCTGTAAATGGCCCCATGTATATGCGCTGTTGCAAAAGCATATCGGCTGTCTGTATATACCGTCAGCTTTTTCCCCGCCCCTAAGGTAAGAGCTTGGGTGAGCGCTATCAGTTCGGCCTTCTGGGCCGACGTCCCCGGGGGCAGGGGTTCCGCCCAGATTACCTCAGTCTCTGAAGTCACTGCCGCTCCAGCGTACCTCTGGACCTGATGCATGAAGCTGCTCCTATCAGTGAACCAGACGAGGTCGGCGTCAGGAAGTGGGCGGTCCTGCAGGTCTTCTCGAACTCCGTGCACCTGAGCTAGTATCTCGGTGCAGTCGTGGAGTGGGGCATCCAGGTCCGGGTTGGGCAGCAGCAAGGCAGGGTTTAAGGTCGTTGGGGGCAGGAAAGGTATCCTGAAAGGATTTAGTAGTAGTCCTTGGTAGTGGGTGAGCCGGGCGTTACTCATCCATCGATTAGGTGGCTGTTTGAGTACACCTTTGATGGCATGTGGAGTAACGACCCGCAATTCTTGTCCCATGACAAGTTTATCAGCATCCTGCACCATCAGAGCCGTGGCTGCAATCATTCGGAGACAAGGGGGCCACCCGGCAGCCACTGGGTCTAACTTCTTTGACAGGTAGGCAACTGGCCTCCGCCAGGGGCCTAAGTTCTGAGTTATTACCGCCTTGGCGACACCTTTATTCTCATCTACGTATAAATGGAAGGGCTTGGTAACATCAGGTAGTCCTAGTGCAGGTGCGGAGAGTAGGGCGGTTTTAATCTGTTGGAAAGCCGACTCGGCTTCGTCTGTCCACTTAAATGGCTGCTGCCTCTGTGTTGCCTGATATAAGGGTTTAGCCAATTCCGCGAACCTAAGTATCTATAGTCTGCAAAACCCCGCTGACCCCAGGAATTCCCTCACTTGTCGGGTGGATTGCGGCCTGGGGATCTGCAGAACAGTCTGCTTCCGGGCGTCTGTTAACCAGCGCTGCCCTCCTTTAAGCAGGTACCCCAGATATGTTACCTCTGACTTACAGATTTGAGCTTTCTTTGCCGAGGCTCGGTAGCCTAGATTTCCTAGAGCTTGTAAGAGACCTTTGGTCCCTTGGATGCAAGCTTCTTGGGTCTCAGCAGCAATCAGGAGGTCATCAACATACTGTAGTAAGGTTATTTCAGGGTGTTTGCGTCGGTACTCACCCAGGTCTTCATGGAGGGCCTCATCGAACAGGGTAGGAGAGTTTTGGAATCCCTGCGGCAGTCTGGTCCATGTCAGTTGGCCACTTATGCCCCTATCAGGGTCAGTCCACTCGAAGGCGAAGAGCTTTTGGCTCTGAGGGGCTAAAGGCAAACTGAAGAAAGCATCTCTCAAATCTAAAACAGTATACCATTGATGTTTAGGGTTTAAGGTACTCAGGAGGGTATATGGGTTAGGCACAGTTGGATGTATGTCCACAACCTTCTTATTGATTTCTCTTAAGTCTTGTACAGGTCTGTATTCTCCACTATTAGGTTTTCGTACCGGCAACAATGGAGTATTCCAGGGTGAGTGACATGAGCGAAGGACCTTTTGGTCAAGGAGCCGGCGGATATGCGGGGCAATTCCTTTCTTGGCCTCTAGGGGCATCGGGTATTGGCGTACCCGCACAGGGTCTGCCCCAGGTTTAAGTTCAACAAATAAAGCAGGACAGTGTTTTGCTAGTCCTAAGCCCCCCGTTTCCGCCCAAGCTTCTGGATATTGCTGGAGCCAGGTTGCTATGTCCTGGTCAGGGGCCGTTTGCTCCTGGTGGAGCTGGTACTCATCTTCTAGGGTTATAGTCAGGACGGACACGGGTTGATTGTGGGAGTTGGTCACGACGGGCCCCTCAGGGAGGAAATGGATCTGTGCTCCTATTTTAGTTAGCAGGTCTCTCCCTAATAGGGGACAGGGGCTCTCAGGGATGACCAGGAAAGAATGGGTTACATTCTTGGCTCCGAGGTTTACTGTTCTTTGTGTTGTGCATGGGTATTTCTTAACTCCTGTGGCCCCTTGTACCCACGAGGACTTGGAGGATAATTTTCCATTAGTTTTAACTAAGACTGAGTGCTGTGCTCCTGTATCGACTAAAAACTGGACCGGGGACCCCTCCACTTGCAAAGTTACCCTAGGTTCGGGGAGGGGATCCGAACCCCGTCTTCCTTAGTCTTCATCTTGAGTGACTAGTACGGGTGTAGACCTAGGGGGTCCTTGTCCTCGTTGTTTTTTTTGGGGGCAGTCTCTTACCCAGTGGCCAGCCTCCTTGCAGTAGGCACATTGGTCTTTTCTCAGATTATCATGCCTAGGGGGCCGCCTGGGTTGGGTGTACTCTGGCTGTAGATGCTCTTTCTGTACCACTGCTGCCAGGACCTTGGTCATTTTTTCAGTGGCCTTAAATTGCCTTTCCTCTGGAGTATCTCTGTTATTGTAAACCTGCTGGGCTATCTGAAGGAGGTCTTGAATCCGCTTTCCTTCCAAGTCTTCTAATTTCTGGAGTTTTCTTTTAATATCTGGGCCTGCCTGATTTACGAATGACATTACTACAGCTGCCTGACTTCCTGGAGCCTCTGGATCTATGGGGGTGTACTGTCTAAAAGCTTCCATTAATCTCTCTAAGTAGGTAGCTGGGCTCTCTGTCTTTCCCTGTAGAATAGAATATACTTTGGCCAAATTAGTGGGCTTGCGAGCAGCTGCCCGGAGACCTGCCATTAGAGTCTGGCGATAAAGGTGTAGCCGTCCCCTACCTTCTGCCGTGTTGTAGTCCCACGCCGGCCTGGTCAGAGGAGAAGTCGCATTTATGAGGTCAGGGTTGGCAGTCGGTTGACCGTCATCCCCCGGGACCAGCTTTCTGGCTTCTACCTGTATTCTCTCTCGCTCTTCCGTGGTAAACAAGATTCGGAGGAGCTGCTGACAATCATCCCAAGTGGGCTGGTGGGTGAACATGACACTATCCAGTAAAGCCAGTAAATCTTTGGGGTTGTCTGAAAACCGAGCACTCTGAGTCTTCCAGTTATACAGATCACTGGTGGAGAATGGCCAGTACTGGAGCCTGGGGATTCCTGTGTCATCTGGGGGTCCTATTTCCCGAAGGGGTAAAGCCACCGTGGAGTCAGGCGGCTGGGGG
>NW_012109086.1:79670-84375 GCF_000951045.1 Mandrillus leucophaeus
CGGAGACGAGCCAGCTGACCTATCAGTAGATCGATCCTAGCAGATCCGTTGACCAGGGGTCTGGTGGGCTTGGGGAATCCCGGACGAGCCCCCAGATGTTATGCCCAGACCCTCTGTTCCCCAAAGAAGACCACCAGAGTCCAGAGTCAAAGCCAAGCGGCAAGGATCTTTACTACAAGTTCGAACCTGGTCCCTCCATTCCACAGTATACAAGAAGGCCCTGAACAATGCGAGTGTTTGCTTTTTATAGCCCGAAAGTTGCAGGGGAACAAAGAAATTCTTTTGGCTCCCGCGCTTTCAGTAACCTTGAACGGCTGTCTTCTTATCGGAGACTTTCCAGGTGGTGTTTGTACTGGGCTCAGGGAGTTTGAGAGATATATGGCGATATGTGGTGGGATGGGAGGATGGGATGTGTTTGTACTGGGCTCAGGGAGTTTGAGAGATATATGGCGGTATGTGGTGGGATGGGAGGATGGGATGTGTTTGTACTAGGCTCAGGGAGTTTTGAGCCCGGGGCTGAGGAATGTGCCTAGCTCCTTTCAGCATGGCACGGGCTGGGCTGGCCTCCCTGAATCCCACTGCATGGGTGACCACGTCTACACCTGGGCCAAGCCCCAGCTGCCGAGGCTCATGCACACTTAGGAACCAGACCACCCACAGGCCCTGTGGAACCTCTACATTTAACACAGACCATTCCCTCAGCGCCTGCACTGGGCACTTCTGTCTGACATGATCAGGAGGGAATGAGCACATCAGGGCAGAAAAGGAATGACATTTACAGCACACACAGGAGTCCTTCAGTGTCGTCTTCACTCTACTTCCCATGCCTTGGTGAGAACAGATGTTCCTTCCCTCCCTGGGGAGGAAAATGTGACAGATATTCTCGAACAGGTTCCAGGCAACACTCCCTCCCTCAAAAGGGTAAAACAGGCTAAAATGAAAGAGGCACTGCAGGCCGGGCGCAGTGGCTCGCACCTGTAATCCCAGCACTTTGGGAGGGCAACATGGGCGGATCACCTGAGGTCAGGAGTTCAAGACCAACCTGACCAAAATGGAGAAACCCCGTCTCTACTAAAAATACAAAATTAGCTGGGCATGGTGGTGCATGCCTGTAACCCCAGCTACTCGGGAGGCTGAGACAGGAGAACAGTTTGAACCCAGAAGGCGGAGGTTGCGGTGAGCCAAGATTGAGCCATTGCACTCCAGCCTGGGCAACAAGAGCGAAACTCCATCTCCAAAAAAAAAAAAAAGAAAGAGGCACTGCAAACCCCACCTCCCCCGAGAAGCCTTGCAGCATTGCTCCAATCAGACTCTATTTCCTCCCTTTTGTTTCCATAACTCATGGCAGGCAAAAAAAAAAAAAAAATCATTGAACACACACATATCAGCAATATTCTAGGACAGGCCTGAGCTGGGGACATAGTGGTGAGCCAAGGCTACCCTCTGCCCTCTGGACACTGGCCATGTCATTTCTCTCCCCGGGTCCTCTTCCCTGCCCAAAGCTCCTGCGGTCCATCATCATACCAGAAGCCGTCAAATGTTCCCCCAAAAGCTCCCTAACCCCGCCCCAGATTTAGACATTGTCCCTTCAGGCCACCAAGCAAGGAGAGAGGGAATATTTTAAATTAATAAGTAAAAATCGAGGGAGGCTGGGGGTGGTGGCTCAGCACGCCACCAAGGCAGGAAGATGACGAGCCCAGGAGTTCGAGACCAGCCTGGGAAACATAGTGAGACCCTGTCTCTACAAAAAGAATACAAAACTTAGCTAGGTGTGGTGGTGGGCACCTGTAGTCTCAGCTACTCGGGAGGTTGAGGCAGGAGGAGAGCTTGAGCCCAGGAGACTGAGGCTGCAATGAATTGTGATCATGTCACTGCATTCCAGCCTGAGTGACAAAGCAAGACCCTGACTCAAAAAAAAAAAAAATCAAGGGGGAATGGCATGGGAGGTGTGGGTGCCCTTGAGCCAGGCAGTACCCTTCCTCCAAGGCCTTGGGACCCATCTGCTTAGCCTTCACTGGACAGCCAGCCAGGTGTTCATGCACTGCCTCACATCTGTCCCTGTGTGTGCGCTCACATGACCACCTCTCCCCCAAACACGAAGCCACACTTCCGCCCATTCTCCTCTGACAAAGCTCCTCCCTCTCCTACGTTAGACCGGGGCCTGGGCGCCAGTGCACCCCCTCTCCACCATCCCCACACATTTGTCTCCCCACCTCACCAACTCACGTGTCCCTCCTACCAGGGCACCAGGCCCCTGGTCTCGGAAGCCACAGGTCAGAGCAAAACCAGCCCCTTGCTGGCCTGGAGAAAGCACGTGCACTGTGGTCCCCACCCAGCCTGACTCTGGTCTGTGCTGAGGGGAATGTACATCCCGTTTCTTGCAACTCCAGTAGGAAGAAGAAAGGAGGGCGCAACTCCAGTAGGAAAAGAAACTTAAAAAGAAATAAAATGTTTTACTCATTTACACAAATACACACACTGAAGTCCACCCTGGGAGCTGGTAAAACAATTCCAATCTCAGACCCGTCAGTTTTCCAGGGTCCTCTGAGCCTGGGCTTCCTGAAGAGCACGGCCCAAGGGCCCCACAGCCCAGATCCGGCAGCCCCCCACCTTCACTGAGGAGGCCCGGAGGCTCCATTCCCGCTGCTCCTTAGAGACAGGGGAGCCAGCTGTGCAGAAACGGGCCTGGGCCTCGCTTGGGGCTGCTGGGGGAAGCTATGTCTTCAAACCTTTGCCCCCAGTTGGGTCAGTAGAACCACCACTGTCCTCCCCTTCCACCTCCCAGCTCCACTTCGGAGGCGGAGGAAGCAGAGAGCTTTTCTAGGCAGATCTGGAGCCCTGGAGATGCAGTTCACAGTCTATGTTCTGGGGCGCTGGTGCAGTCAGCAGTCCAGTCTCCAGCCTGCAGGCGCGCACACTGGGGTGGACGGTGGGGCACCCCGCAGGCGTACACATTTGGGTGGCCCCTGCCCCTATACCCCAGTTTTCTCTTTGATCCAGTCCCGAAACAGAGGGAGCCTCGTGTACACGCCCGGCTTGTTCCTCTGAGCGCAGCCGTCTCCCCAGCTCACCACACCGGCCTGGAAGATTCGCCCATCTGCCTCCACGCTGGACAGGGGTCCCCCGGAGTCACCCTGGCCGGAGACAAGCCCTGCCGTGAGTCCCCAGTCCCGCCTCTCCCGGGGCCTACCTGCCACCCTCCTGCCCCGGGGCGCACCTGGCAGGAGTCCACGCCGCCGCTGAGGAAGCCCACGCACATCATGCGTGGCGTGATCTGCTGCGGCAGGAGGCTCTCGCAGGTGGTCTGGTTGATGACACGGATCTCACCCTTCTGCAGGATCAGCGCGCCGGTGCCTGGGGGGAGGGCAGGACAGGGCTGGGAGCCGGGCTGCTTCGGGGGCAGCGTCATTCGAGGCGCTCCCCACGAGTCACTTGACTCTCAAAACTCTGGAACAGCCCAGATGCCCCGGGCTGACAAACGGGTAATCCGCGTCTACGCAGTGGGCTCTGGCATTAGCAGCCACCTAGAGAAAGCAGGGGCATGCTGAGATCTGCCAGGCGAATTGAGAGGGAACAGACGCCGCCGCAAGCAGGGGTGAGGAAACAAGCAGCAGAGAGGGAAGGTGCGGCAAATGCCCCCGGGGTTCTGTGAGGGCACTGGAGCTGCACGTCCTGTTCGTTTTCTTTCCTCTCCAACGTCTACAAATGTTCAGCATATGCTATAGAGTGGATTTTTTCAGTCTAGCCTTTGCCAACTAATGGCCTGCTTCCCTTCATACCCACCCCTCACGTGCCTTAAGCACCACTGGGCTTAAGGTGTTGCTATCTTCATTATGCGGATGAAGAAACAGGGTCAGAGTTTAAGCAACTCGCTCAGGGTTACTCAGGTAGTTAGGGGCAAAGCCAGCCTTCAGTCCTGAGCCCGGGCTGCAAATCCCATGCCCCTTTTACTAAAGGCCTCCATTCCGCCCTGGACAGCCTCATTCTGCCAGGCAGAGGGAGACTGGGGCGGCCCCTCGCCCCACGGCTGGACACGCAGAGGAAACACAGCCTTGGAGGAAGGCCCCAGGCCCTCTGTGGAGCCCTGGGTCAGCCCGAAGCTCACCTCCATACTGGGTGTGTCCCCAGCCTGTGACCCAGATGGCCTTGCCGGCAGGGAAGACATGCGAGGCATCCGGCAGGCAGATGGGCCGCACCATGGAGCTGTACTCCACCGGTTTCTCCAGCTCCAGCAGCGCGATGTCGTAGTCGAAGGTGAAGTCGTTGAAGGAGGGGTGGGAGATGATGCGCTTGAGCCGGCGCTCCTGCACCTCGGGGGCGCTGCGCTGGCTCTGGTCGTGCAAGCCCAGGAAGGCCGTCCACTGCGTGGGGTCCGAGTACCTGGAAGGGGGAGCCGCTGTGAGACCGCGCGGTCACTCGGGTCTGTGCACAGGGCCCCGCAGCCCCGCGCGTTCCCAGAGGACTCCGCATGGACGAGGCACAGCAGCTGCTGAGAGAAGATGACGGTGCCAGCTCTTACTTGGTCTTGACCCTAAGCTAGAAACTACTAAGTGCCTCCCGCTGCAGTAAGAAACTGCTCTTAAACTCTTTACCCCCCTCCTTGAATACATTTTTAATCTGATGACCAAAAATTAGGTATCTTATGAACCTGATCTTTCACAGGAGGAATAACAGAAAAATCAACCCAAATGATTTCTTTTCTTTT
>NW_012109086.1:84613-85083 GCF_000951045.1 Mandrillus leucophaeus
CCCCCCCCCCCGGCCTCCCAAAGTGCTAGAATTAGAGGTGTGAGCCACCATGCCTGGCCCAAATAAATTTTTAATGCAGTGGTATATAACCTAAGACCAAAATGAATTGAAAAATCTGTTGTGTTGTATCTACTAAGTTTCTTGTTGGCTATGGAATAGGTTTAGCGATTCTGAAGCTGTTCCATGTGCACTGCAGAGCGGGCGCCCACCCTAGTGTGGGGAAAGGGAGGCACAGATGTGGAATGGGATCAGAGGTATCAGGAAAGGCTCATTATTTTTACTTTATTATTATTTTGTGAGATGGAGTCTCACTCTGTCACCCAGGCTGGAGTGCAGAGGCGTGATCTCAGTTCCCTGTAACCTGCACCTCCCAGGTTCAAACGATTTTCTGGCCTCAGCCTCCCGAGTAGCTGAGACTACAGGATGCGCAGCCACGCCTGGCTAATTTTTGTATTTTTTTTTTTTTTTTT
>NW_012109086.1:85615-109365 GCF_000951045.1 Mandrillus leucophaeus
AAGGAAGGAAGGAAGGAAGGAAAAGAGAGAGAGAAAGAAAGAAAGAAAAAGAGAGAGAGAGAAAGAGAGAAAGAAAAAGTGATCAGATCCTAAATGCTGAAGAAACAGTACAATAAGGAACCACATTCTCACCTACCACAGTAATAATCAACAAATGTGAGAATTACCAACGGACACTGAGACGCCAGGTAAAATACGGCTGGAGAACGAGACACTCACGCTGATTCAAAGAATCACCTGTGATGGTGTATTCCCAACCAAGGTGGAAGCCCCTTTATGATGTGGCCAAATCTGTTGGGCTCCCCGAGCCAGGTGCTCAGGCTCCTCTCCCAATCAGCCACTGTCACGGGGGATCATGCTCTCCCTGAGAAGTGTACAGCACCACCCATGCACTGCTTCCTAACCCAGCCATGAAAACACAGTCGGGAAAACCCAAATTGCGAGGCATCCTGTAAGATAACTGGCCCAAACTTTTCAAAAATGTCAATGCCATAAAAAAAAACAAAAAATAAAAGGCATAGAGAAACTGTTCTTGATTAAAATGAGATTAAAGAAACCTAATGACTAAATACAAGGCATGACCCTTGACTGCATCCTAGAACTTTTTTAAAAAAGCTCCGAAGAAGGCCGGGCGCGGTGGCTCACGCCTGTAATCCCAGCACTTTGGGAGCTCCAAGTGAGAGGAGCACAAGGCCAGGAGTTCGAGACCAGCCTGGCCAACATGGTGAAACCCCATCTCTACTAAAAATACAAAAATTAGCCGGGCGTGGTGGCAGGTGCCTGTAATCCCAGTTACTCAGGAGGCTGAGGCAGGAGAATCACCTGAACCCGGGAGGTGGCGGTTGCAGTGAGCTTGGATTGCACCACTGCACTCTAGACTGGGCGATAGAGTATGTCTCAAAAAAAAAAAACCTTCTAAAGAAGAACACGACGGGCATGATTGGAGGACACTTACGATGCGTACATCAGCTCGCAGCACAAAGCAATGCCGCCATTTCTCAGTGTGGGACAGCGTCCCCGTTCTTGCAGACACAGGCCAAGGCACCTGGTGGGAAGCCTCACAATGGCTGCCCCCAACTGGGAAATGGTTCGGAAAAATACACGCAGGTGCAAACAGAGAGAAAGCAAATGTGATTAACTCAATCACTGAATGTAGATCAGAGGTATAAGAGTGTTGCCTGTATGGCCAGGTGCGGTGGCTCATGCCTGTAATCCCAGCACTTTGGGAGGCCGAGGCAGGGGAATCATGAGGTCAGAAGTTCGAGACCAGCCTGGCCAGCATGGTGAAACCCTGTCTCCACTAAAAATACAAACAATTAGCCAGGTGTGGTGGCACACACCTGTAGTCCCAGCTACTCTGGAGACTGAGGCAGGAAAATTGCTTGAACCCAGGAGGTGGAGGTTGCAGTGAGCTGAGATCACCCCACTGCACTCCAGCCTGGGGATAGAGCGAGACTCTGTCTCAAAAAAAAAAAAAGTTCACTGTACTAGTCCTTTTTTTCATTCATTGTATTTACAACATTTTTGTAGGTTTGAAAAATTTCAAAATAAAGCATTGGAAAAATACATATCTAAAATAGAAAATGTATGTGACAAGAGAAAGGCATGAACACCCGCTTCATTTTCCCTCACCTCTCAGGAAAGTCAAAAGGTTACTGAACCACCCAGCCAGGGCACCTCCCCGACCCTGGAGCACTAAACCGAGCCTCTGCCTCCACATCTCTCCCCATGCCTGCCTGAGCCCTGGTCCACTCTCGCTGCCCCGGCGTCCATCCCCTTCTGGCCTTCCTTTCTTTTTTTTTTTGAGATGGAGTCTTACTCTGTTGTCCAGGCTGGAGTGTAGTGGCATGATCTTGGCTCACTGCAACCTCCACCTCCCAGGCTCAAGTGATTCTCCCGCCTCAACTGCCCCCAAGTAGCTGGGACTACAGGCACCTGCCACCATGCCTGGCTAATTTTTTGAAATGGGGTTTCACCATGTTGGTCAGGCTAGTCTCGAACTCCTGACCTCAGGTGATCCGCCCGCCTTGGCTTCCCAAAGTGCTGGGATTATAGGCGTGAGCCACTGTGCCCGGCCCCGTTCTGGCTTTTTTTACAGCCAACTCCCTACAGAATCGCAGGCCTAGGCCGAAGTTCAGTTTTCCAAGCTGGGCTATACCCGATCTCGCTTCACTGTAATCTGTTGCCACCAGAAAATGACTTCCCAAAAGCTGCTTTTGTGAGATCCTTTTTGTCCCATTCCACAGCCTAAAAGGATTCCCAAGAGCTGCCAGGTGAGGCCTTGGGACCCACCCAGGCCTTCTGCGTTCACTGTTAATTGACCTGACCTTTCTGATGGCTTCCCAGCCTGCTCACATCGAACCACATACTCACCCCTGCATCAACTCATTCACTCAACAATCCCTGGGCATCTGTGATGTAATCTATGACCCAGTCTTCAGGTTCACCGTGTACACGGGGAGAGAGATGAAAACCACCGATTACAACATGACACGAAGGGTTCCACAGAGGACTGGGTAGAAAGCTGTGGAAGAGGATGGGCTGGGAGTCCGGAAATGAAGTGAGTTATGAACCAAGCCATCACATAGGCCTGGCCAGCTATGGCCTGAAGCAGTGGAGAATGCCACAAGTTTAAAGAGAACAAAGGCAGCCGGGCACAGTGGCTCACACCTGTAATCCCAGCACTTTGGGAGGCCAAGGCAGGCAGATCACCTGCGGTCAGGATTTCAAGACTAGCTTGGCTAACATGGTGAAACCCCGTTTCTACTAAAAGTACAAAAAATTAGCCAAGCGTGGTGGTGCATGCCTGTAATCCCAGCTACTCAGGAGGGTGAGGCAGGAGAATCGCTTGAACCCGGGAGGTGGAGGTTCCAGTGAGAGGAGATCGCACCATTGCACTCCAGCTTGGGCAACAAAAGTGAAATTCGCTCTCAAAAAAAAAAAAAAAAAGAGAGAGCAAAGCATGTTCAGGAAGCCCTCACACTGAGCATGGGGAAGGCATGAGGACCGCACTGGAGACTGAGGCCGGACTGACGGGCAGGGGCCAGATAACATGGCCATGTCGGTCATGAAGGAGTTCCTGCTTTGTACGGCAAGCCGTGGCGGGCGTTGAGCAACAGATTGGGGTGACCAGATTTTGGGAAGATCACTCCGGGCTCGAGTGGTGCAGACAGAGTCCTGAGAGGAAAGGAAGTGGATGGGGAGAGGTGCTGCAGCTGTCCGGGCTACAGTGAGCTGGGACGAGCAAGATGGTGGCAGTGCAAATAGAAGAGAGTAGAAATGTTTCAGGAACGCCCAGGAGGCAAGGATGTAGCTGAAAGGTTATCATGGGATGGGGGAGAGGGGAGAGCCATCCTCGTCCCTCTGGCTCAATTCCTCATGATCCCAATACCCAGCATGGACACCCCCATCCAGCTCTTTGCCCTGTGCCTGCAGGTTTCCACCTCCCTCCTCCAAGCCCTCCCTGTTCACCTGGCAACCTCAGCTCAAGACCCCGCTTTCATGAAGCCCTCTCTGCAAACTCAGCCAATTGGTAAGTCTGACAGTATTTGATTATATCAGCAGACTCAGCCTCTAATGTTTAAGGCATGCACGTCTACCAGTAGCTGAGAGACTGGTTGTGAAGATGCAGCCACTGCTATCCCCCATGGTGACCCCAGGGGCTGGAGTGCAGTTGGGAATCGCAAGTGCTCAGGTAGAAATTCTGATGTCCCAAACACTCTTCTCGATGTTGACACAGTAAGTTGTTTTATCCCTGAAACAGCCCTGCAAGGTAGGGTCACCCTTTTTAAGATGAGGACTCGCACAGAGAGGGCAACTTGCCAAAGATCATACAGCTAATACGTTGTAGACCACAGTTGGAACCTAGGCAGCCTGTGCATTTAACCGCAACGTGATGCCGCCTCCCAGCAGTGCCCGATGAATGCATGATGACTTAGCCCTGTGCTCAGGGTCCCTTGATACCAGGCCCCTGCACACCTCACACCTCCCTGCCTCTGCATACGACATTCCCTTTGTCTGGAAGGTCTGAGCCACCTGGTCCAGCTGACAAACACCCTCACCTTCAACCTCAATTCAGACACCCATGTTGAGTGTTCCCAACAGTCGCCCTCCCCAGTCCCTCAGGCATATAGGTTTAAAATTCTAAACTCCACATGCTGGGCCCAAGGGAGCCTGGACACAGCCCTGGCACAGCACTTACTGCACGAGTGTGTCATGTCCTACCCTCACAAGTCTGTGGCACACAATCTGCAGGGACCAAGTCCTATTCACGTTGGTCTCTCTAGTGTCAATAATAACCATGGGTGTTGAATATTAATTGCACTACACATTGGCAGAAGCATGACTGATGATCAACACAGGATGAAGGAGAAGGAAATAAGAAAGGAAGCAATGAAGCAAAGGAAAGGAGAAAGCAGTACAGGACAGCAGTGGTGTTCCTAGTATGCACCCAGCCATTTCCTAGCTCCACCTGCTGACGGGGCCTGGACATGACACCGTGGTGACAATGAACACACTAAGCAACTGGAACTTGGTCTCTAAATACCATCCCCAATAAACGCCTCCTTGGAGAAATGGTTGGTCCTAGGGCTGGGCTGGGGAAACACAAGATGAGCCTATTGTACCTTGTAGTGCCAGAAAGCAAGGACGTGGCTCAAAAAAGGAAAGAATGGGGCATGTCAAAGAGGCACAGAAGCCAACCTCAAAGAGCAGTGGTTGACCCAGGCATGGTGGCTCACATCTGTAATGCCAACACTTTGGGAGGCCAAGATGGGAGGATCACTTCAGCCTAGGAGCTGGAGGCCAGGCTTAGCATTTAGCAAGGCTCTGTCCCTACAAAAATTTTAAACTAGCTGGGCATGGTGGCATATGCCTGTAGTCCCAGCTACTTGGGAGGCTGAGGCAGGAGGACTGCTCAAGCCCAGGGGTTCGAGACTGCAGCAAGCTATGATTTACACCACTGAACTTCAGCCTGGGTGACACAGTGAGACTCTGACTCACATACACACACAGACACACACACACAATTCTTAAGCTCACATTACTCAAAAAAAAAAAAAAAAAAAAATCATCCCTGCTCTGGGTGAGGTTGGGTATGACAGAATGAGACAAGGGACAGTCTCAGGCTGGACAAAGCCACATGTCAAGCACCCAGCAAAGCTGGGGACCATGGAGCTGGGTCCACTCCCCACAGGCTCTTGCTGTCTGTCTCCATCACCCAAGCCCTGTGCACGTGTCTGAGCACACTCCATCTGTGCTGCAGGCCTCCCTCCTGCTGTGGGCCCATCTCTCCTCCCTGCAAAGGGCAGCTGAGCGTTTGGGTCACCTGCTCCTGGAGCTGTCTACCACGGAAAATCATGCAGCCAGCAGAAAGCGCATCCGCTTCTCCCGAGGGTGGACTCTCCTGGAAGGCCCACGCCCCTGCGCCTGCCTCTTCAGAGCAAGCCAGGCCCTAAAACTCCTTCCTTCAGCCAATGGCCAGACGCCCAGAGAGGCCGGGAGCTAAGACACAAATAGCGCAGCCTGGGATGCCCACGTGACCCTTCCAGGCCTCTCATCTGCCTGTGTGTCTGAGGCCATGACCTGCTGAGCACCTACTATGTGCCAGGCACAGCGCAAAGTGACCCAGGTACAGCATCGTACTTAATTCTCACAACTCTAAGGGTGGGAACTGATACTGTCACCATCATCAGTGAAGATCCCAAGGCCTAGGAAGTTTGAATAACCTGCCCAGGGTCACCGGCAAGCCAGAGCTGGAGCATGAATCCAAAGCTCATGTTGGCCAATCCGAGGAGTCGTGCAGTGCAGACTCACCGGAGACCACACCCGTGCTCCAGTCTGGCTCTGCCACTTAACAGCTGTGCCGCTTCGAGCAAACAGCTCTACTTCTCTGAACCTTACTTTCTGTACAATGACGATACAATCGACCTGCCTAACTTGCTGGGGGTCTTAGGAGAGGCACAGGGACAGCACTTGGCTGCCAGTGGGCACCGAATACAGTGAGTTTTTATTGTTACTGTTACTAAGCCCCGTCCTGGGATATCTGTTCATTTGGTTTGGACGCTTGTCCCCTCCAAATCTCATGTGGAAATGGGATCCCCAGTGTTGAAGGTGGGCATGGTGGGAGGTGTTTTGGTCACAGATCCCTCCTGAATGTGTTGGTGCCCTCCCGATGGTGATGGGTGAGTTGTGAGTTCACACGAGGCTGGCTGCTTAAGAGTCTGGGACCTCCTCCTGCTCTCTCTTGCTCCCGCTCTCGCCATGTGACGTGCCTGCTCCCCCTTCACCTTCTGCCACTGGTGGAAGCTCCCTGTGACCCTCACCAGAAGCAGAGGCTGGCACCACGCTTCCTCCACAGCCTGCAGAACCATGGGCCAAATAAACCTCTTTTCTTTATAAATGACCCAGTCTCAGGTATTTCTTTAGAGCAGCTCAAGAATGGACTAACACATGTGCTCACCCCTCCAATGCCCTTCCTTGGTGCCAACCCACCCTGGCATGACTCCCAGATGCAAGGGGCCAGTAAGGACGCTCCCTGCTGCCCACCCAGAGACCCACCTGAATCCTCTGTCATCGATGTAGCAGTGCGCGGCGGAGACCAGCCAGTTGGGAGAGATGAGGGAAGCACCGCAGATGTGGCCCTGGCCCAGCGCGTGCAGGCTCACCTGCCAGGGCCACTCGCCCTCATCCGCATCTGTGCCCCCAACAACACGAGCCTGTCTCGTGAATGACCGCAGCCCACAGTCTGCAGAGGGGGGCAGAGAACCAGAGGACAGCAAGTCAAGGTGGGGACATCGAACCCCAAGGGGACATGCAGTGGATGCCAGGAGACCCTGTGTGGGGAAGCCAGCTTTTGGCGTGCACAGCACTGCTGGAGTGGCCAGGGCATGAGGGACCCCCAAAACTACCTTTGAGCTTCACAGACTCCCACATGCCCCTCCTTCTCCCCACTCCCAAATTCAAACCCGCATCTTCCCACCTCCCCCTCCCTCACAAATGCAGCGAGGGCCTCCGGAGGCCGGCTGCTCAGCTTCACTTTGATTTGGGTGTCATCTGCCTGATTGGACGTCATTTGGGGCGTCAGAGGAGAGGGGGCGGCGTGGAGCAGGGAGAAGCATCTTTGAATGCTGAGGGACACAGCTCTCAGAGGGACGAATGAACCACTGATGTGAGGTCACAGAATAGCTGCAGCTGTGCTCAAATCTAACCCGTGGCCAGCCAACGCTTCTGAAACACGGAGACTGCAAATTAAAGTATGGGCGGGCGAGGGTGAGACCCTGCCTTGGGCTCGGGTGAGCTGGGCTGCTCTTCTCCAGGCTACTCCCCTACAGCTGTGTCTACACAGCAAGGGCCAGCAACGCACTGCAGCCACGACCTCGCCGTGCTACAGAAGCCCTGAGATGCTGGCTGTACGCGCCTTTCTCCAAGACCAGAGCCAGCCCGTGGGGTGGTGCCTTCATGACAACTGGCAGGGCTATCCTTTCCGCTAGGAGACGCAAGCACAGAGCTGCTAAGCGAGGCGCTGGCGGGATTGCGCCTCCAGGTGCGCCCTCTGGTGGGCATCTCACACAGTGAACGACCTGCACAACCGTACTCAGACGCCTCGCTCACCGCAGTCCTTCTCATCTGAGCCGTCGCTACAGTCCTTCTTCCCGTCACACTCAGGGTTGCCCTTGCTCAAGCAGAGCCCGTTGAGGCAGCGGTAGGTGTGTTTGGTACAAGTGACGACGTTCACTGTTCAAGGAGGAGGACAAGGGAGGGGATCAATTCCTCTGCAGCATCTGACCAGAAGCCAGAAACCACCCATGGCGCCTCATGGCCCCTGCACCTTACCTCCTCCCCCAGGCCTGCCCCACCCACGTCCACTGGCCTCTCAGCCCTGCTACAGGTTCTCCACCTTCTGGAAAATTCTCCCCCCTCCAGAGCCCTTGCTCATCACACTTCACCCACAGGTGGTCTGTGTTCATTAAACTCGGGGCATCCTGTGCGTGGGTGTGCTCAGGGCTGCCTCCTCCAGGGGCGAGGCCCCCAGCAGGAAGGTGGGTGGGGCGGGCCTCACCTTTGGGGCAGGAGGCCTCGTCGGACCCGTCCCCACAGTCGTCCTTCCCATCGCACTGCTGGCTCTTGGAGAGGCACTTCCCATTGGAACACCTGAAGGTCTGAGCCGGACAACCTGGAGAGGCACCGGGACTCAGCCACCAGGAGCCACCGGGAGCTGGCCCGCCCGCCTGCCCACCCAGGCCGCCCCTCCCCAGCACTCACTGCACCCCTGCTCGTCGCTGTTGTCTCCGCAGTCGTTCACACTGTCGCAGACCCAGAAGAGGGGCTTGCAGAACTTGTTCTTGCATGTGAACTGGTGGGTGGCGTCGCAACCTGGAGTGGGGTAAGGGGAGGGTCGGCTGTGAGGCCCTCATCACTCACTGCTTCCCCAGGATGCCCAGGCGATCAGAGCTACCTGGGGACCACTTTCCGATCTGCAGAGAGACCCAAGTGGCCCTGCTCCACCAGCTACCAAGCTGACCTCAGCACTTCCGAGACACCCCGTCACCTGCCCCACAGAGGCCAAGATCTCCATGTGGCAGGGTGGGGAGGGAGGCCAGAGGTCCCTACACAGGGCCGAGAGCAAAAACTCCCACCACCTCCAGCCTTTTTGCCTCGGCAGTCAGCCAGCAGGGCCATGGGACGCAGGCAGGGCGGGGAAGGAGGGTGGGGAGACCGGGGCTCCCAGCTGGACTCACTGCAGTTGAGCTCATCGCTGTAGTCGGTGCAGTCGGCCCAGCCATCACAGCGCATCTCCTTCCGGATACACCGCCCCGTGCGGCACGTGAACTGCCCCGGGCACGCTGTGGGCACAAGCAGGCCTGAGGCCCCCAGCATCCACCCACCTCCCTCCACTGGCTCTCGGCTCCCTCCCTCGGGCCAACCTCCCAGCCACAAACACAGAGGAGCAGGGTGGGTGCTGTGGCCCAGGGCAGGGGTTGCCCAGGCCCACCAAGGTGTGCCAAAGGGGTTCCTGCACCTGCAGCTCGTGTGGGAAGGGGGCTGGCCACAGACCCCAACCTGAGCTGGCAGGGTCCTTCCCCACCACTGAGGATCGAAGCCCAGGAAGCCCCGGGTGCCCTGCAGAGAGGCCGGCTGGTCGCAGGCCCTGCCCTGCCCTGTGTGCTGGGCCGCCTGGGGACTCCGAGGGCCAGGCCCTGCCTGTGACACTCAGCAGGTCCCCGATGCATGCGATGTGTCCTGTCCAAATGCAGTGCGGCATCGCGCTTCCTTCACTCTAAACATTTTCCATATTTCAATGTTTCTGAAATCAGGAGGCATCTGACCACTTTGCAGATGACAAAGTTGTAAGGAGGCCATTGTCACCACCTCGGCACAGGTACAATTCAGTCACAGGTAAGTGTTTAGATCAAAGGTGTTGGTTTATCTGAGTGTCCTTTTGGCGATGAGCTAGGCCCTTGAATTTTACCTTAAATTTGGATTCCTAAGCATAGTTAAATGTCTTCTCAAGGTTATTCTATGATGCAGGGTTGAAATAAAAACACATTGTATATGTGGAAGAACCGCTGCTCACACAGCCAACGGTACTTCCTAATGTGTCTCAAAATTACCCTATGAACCTAACGGTGCTAACAGGCCACAGAGGCAAGCACAGATGATCAAAGTCACAGGAAGGTGGGCCTGAGGGACAGATGGCGGGGGAGCTCAGATGAGGGGCGTCTCCAGCCGCGGGTACCTCATGCTGGGACTGTGACCCAGAAGGAAAGGGCACAGTGTGTACCAGCGCTCACAGCCAGCCTGCCTTAATTAATGCATCAAAGGTAGCGTGTTTTCCTCGCAAAGGTACGGCAGGGGTGAGATGCTCTTACATTCTCCAGCATTTTAGAATCAGCAAAGCATGATGCTAACGAGATGCAGGGTAGACAGAACATGCATCTCCCTCCTCCCCACAACGTTCACTCACGGTCACTGGAGTCGTAGGAGAGGTATTCAGCTAAGAACCCGGTGTCGGTGTAGGACTGATCCGAGTGGAAGCGAACTGTGATCTTGTTGCTGTTGCTGGTGACGACGAACTGGGACCTCTCTCCGCAGTACCTGGAGCAGAGGCGGGGCACAAGATGAGGAGGGACAGCTGGGAGCCGGGGGGCTGGTGGGACCCCTCCCCCTGCAGCATGGGCCAGGCAGCCCCCATACCCCCCGGGACTCACTTCTCCCCGTTGATCTCCACGTAGTCCTTGGGGCAGGTGCCCGTAGGCACGCCAGGCTCCAGCAGGTAGAAGAATTTGAAGCGCACCTTCACATGCTGGTTGTTGGGTACCTGAGGGAAGAGAGGCTGCTGGGAATCTGTGGCTTCCCTCCCTCCTCCCTGAACCTGAGGACGTCAAAGGGAGGCGGCGGCATGGACCAGGGAGAGACGGTATGCCTTCCGTCAAGACAGGCTGGAAAGTTCTCCCAGCACTTTTTGTTTGTTTTCGCTTTTGTTTTGTTTTTGTTTTTTTTGAGATGGAGTCTCACTCTGTCGCCCAGGCTGGAGTGCAGTGGCAAGATCTCAGCGCACTGCAACTTCCGCCTCCCGGGTTCAAGCAATTCTCCTGCCTCATCCTCCCGAGCCTCTGGGATTACAGGCACATGCCACAACACCCAGATAATTTTTTTGTATTTTTAGTAGAGATGGGGTTTCACCATGTTGGTCAGGCTGGTCTCGAACTCCTGACCTCAGGTGATCTGCCTGCCTTGGCCTCCCAAAATGCTGGGATTACAGGTGCCAGCCACT
This sequence comes from Mandrillus leucophaeus, assembly GCF_000951045.1. Classification (NCBI taxonomy): domain Eukaryota; kingdom Metazoa; phylum Chordata; class Mammalia; order Primates; family Cercopithecidae; genus Mandrillus; species Mandrillus leucophaeus. The sequence continues at coordinate 96,390 of NW_012109086.1, forward strand.
ACACCTGGCCTCTTTTCTTTTTTTTTTTTTTTTTTTTCTGAGACGAAGTCTCGCTCTGTCGCCCAGGCTGGAGTGTAGTGGCAAGATCTCAGCTCACCACAACCTCCGGCTCCCAGGTTAAAGCGATTTTCCTGCCTCAGCCTCCCGAGCAGCTGGGATTACAGGCACGGGCCACCACACCCGGCTAATTGTTGTATTTTTAGTAGAGACAGGGTTTCACCATGTTGCCCAGGCTGGTCTCGAACTCCTGACTTCGTGATCCACTTGCCTGGCCTCCCAAAGTGCTGGGATTACAGGCATAAGCCACCACGCCCGGCCCTCCTGACATTTTTAAAGAAAGGAAAGGGAGGCAGCTCTGGCTGGGAAGGCGTGAGTGGCACAGACAGGTGACTCTCTTGTCTCACACACCTTCTTTGATTTCTTCCTGATGGCACCTCTGAGACCCAGGCACTGTCACCCTCACTTCACCTAGGGACAAGCTGAGGCCCAGGGAGCTTCAGCAACTGCCCAGGTCGTTCTGTCACCTGACAAGGAGCTAGGATGAGTCTGGGTCTGCCTGACACTGCAGGGGAAGACCTGACCCCCAGACACATGATCTCTTTGGGATTTGTTTATTTGTTTTTGCTGTTTTTGAGACAGGGTCTCACTGTTGCCCAGGCTGGAGTGCAATGGCACTGTCATAGCTCACTGTAGCCTTTAACTCCTGGCTTTAAATGATCCGCTCACCTCGGCCTCCTGAGTAGCTGGGACCACAGGCGTGCACCACCATGCCTGGCTAATTTTTGTATTTTTTTTTTTTTAAAGATGAAGTCTCATTATGTTGTCCAGGCTCATCTTGAATTCCTAGCCTCAAGTGATCCTCCCGTCTTGGTCTCCCAAAGTGCTGGGATTACAGGTGTGAGTCACCACATTTGGCTGCCTCTTTGGGGTTAAAAAAAGATCTCCTCTTCCCTTTCTTCTGTCTTCCTCATTTGCCATCCACCTCTCTCTCTCACACACACACATGCACACACATGTACACATATGCAAACACATGCACACACATGTACGCACACACACACACAGACATACACATGTGCATATACATGCTCACACGCACACACACACGTTCACATACCCCATAGTTCCTACCTCAATGTTCCATGTGCAGTCAACGTTGGGTGGGTAGTGGCCCGGGTAGTAGGGGCTGTTGAATGTCCCCTGGGCTTTACGTAAGTGGCCTCCACACCCTGAGAGGAAAGGTGGGAGAAAGCAAGAGGATCAGGAACCTGCCCGGCCAAGCAGGCAGGCGAGGACTCTGCAGCCTGAGGCCTGGAGCTGCCTCCTGGACGCCTGGATGCTGCACAGCAGCCAGGAAGGCCGGGTGTCGGGAGCTGAAGCTTCAGGAGGGCTCCTGACCCAGGCGGTCGGCCAGATGCCTTTGGCTCAAGCTTCAGCCTCTGCTGCTGACCTAGGCCAGCTCCCCAGCCACAGGGTCCAGCCTGTGGCCTCCTAAGCTCAGTCACCCCCACTAAGGCCTTCCCCTTCTCCGCGGCCCGCGGGCAGTTCCGCCCTGCCCTGCCCTTCCTTACTGCTCATCTTAGGCAGCTGGAAGAAGGTGGCCTCAAAGCCGGGATGCCGCCGCTCAGTGTTGGTTATCAGCGTGATGAGCAGGACGTTCTGGGAGGAGAGGAAGGTCAGGTTGTAGGAGGGAGGGTAGGCGCCACACAACCTGTGGGGGCAGAGGGTGGGCATTAGGAAGAGCCGGCAGAACCCAAGCTTCTCACACACCCAAACCAGGCTCCCAGGCAGAGGTGCCCGAGGACCCCATCCCTAACTCTGGTCCCATCCACAGAGGGCTAAGAATGGAGTCGAAAAGACCTTCATTCAGGTAAGTCCCTCCCCCACACAATCACTGATGGAAGGAGTTAGTGATAAACAGTTCACCTTTGTTTAAAAGAGCAACACCCAGCCGGGCACAGTGGCCCACGCCTGGAGGCCAAGGTGGGTGGGTCACCTGGGGTCAGGAGATCAAGACCAGCCTGGCCAACATGGTGAAACCCCGTCTCTACTAAAAATACAAAAATTAGCCAGGTGTCGTGGCGCATGCCTGTAATCCCAGCTCCTCGGGAGACTGAGGCAGAAGAATCGCCGGAACCCAGGAGGCAGAGGTTGCAATGAGCCAAGACGGCACCACTGCACTCCAGCCTGGGTGACAGAGCAAGACTCCATCTCGAAAAAGAAAAAAGCAACACCCTAGACATGATACATGCCCACAACAGAGGATTTACTACATAAGCTGTGGGTTCAATCAGAACAATAGCAGTGGTAACAACCAACATTTATCAAGAACATGCCAAGGTCGGGCCTATAATCCCAGAATATTGGGAGGCCGCGAGGCAGGAGAATTCCTTGAGGCCAGGAGTTTCACACCAGCCTGGGTAACAGAGTGACACCTTATCTCCATCATCAAAAAAACTAGCTGGGCATGGTGGCGCTTGCCTGTAGTCCCAGCTACTCAGGGGTGAGGCCAGAGCCTCAGGAGTTCAAGGTTACAGTGAGCTATGATTGTGCCACTGCACTCCAGCCTGGGCAACCAGGAGACTCAAAAAAAAAAAAAAGAAAAGAAAAAAAAAAAAAGAGGAACATGCCTGGCATGGTTCTCGGTGCTCTTAAATCTATTAACTCACAATCTTCATAACAGCTCTATGGAGTAGATACTGTTATCCCTATAGCTCAGAGGTGAGGAAACTGAGACACAGAGATTTTCAGTAACTTGCCCAACATCCCATGGTTAATAAGTGGCAGGCTTAGAATTTAAACTCAGGCATTCAAGCTCCAGAGTCCACACTGCTCACAACCATATCATCCTGATTGTGTCCCCTCCTTCTAAACAATGTAACTTTATAAAAACCCTGAGAGACAGGGTGACTGATTTGGAAAGATCATCATAATACACTTCATTTGTTAAAGCAGGTAATGAAACTGCACGCATGGGATAATCCTATTTCTTAACACACACACAGCAAAACAGGCAACATCAAAATTTTGGGGGAGAATGGACATCAAAAATTTGGCCAGGTGCTGTGGCTCATGCCTGTAATCCCAGCACTTTGGGAGGCCAAGGCAGGCGGATCACCTGAGGTCAGGGGTTCGAGACCAGCCTGACCAACATGGTGAAACCCCATCTCTACTAAAAATACAAAAAAAAATTAGCTGACTGTGGTGGTGCATGCCTGTAATCCCAGCTACTCGGGAGGATGAGGCAGGAGAATTGCTTGAACCCGGGAGGCGGAGGTTGCGGTGAGCGGAGATCTTGCCACTGCACTCCAGCCTGGGCAACAGAGCGAGACTCCGTCTCAAAGAAAAAGAATTAACAGTGGTTGTTTCTAGGCAGTAAGATGACGAGTGACTTTAGTCTTCCTTTTGCTTGTCAATTTCTTTTTCCCACTGGGACCACGTACTTCTTTGTTGTGCGATTAATAAATTAGAGAGATGGAAAAGAAGTCCTGGTTGCGAAGCTGTGGCAGCAGATGGTTCTAGATTATTCTTGGCCTGAATTTTAGCCCATTATTAATCATTAAACGTCCGCCCAGCTCATTTCCATAGTCAGCCACAGAAGGCTCTAGCCCAGCGAGTGCGGGAGAGGCGGCTCACCCACCACGCACAGCACCTCTGCGCAGTACGCTCCACCCTGACGTGGGGTATCCCACAGGTGCATTAACCACGCCTTTCCGTTTTCTGTAATGTGGGTGCTTTGACATCTGGGGCCCTGCTGACTGTGGAGGGCTGGCCAATGCTTAGAGATAGGAAAGGACTCACCTGCAAGCAAACCTTCCCTATACAAACCCACCCATGGAGGGCCCAGCCCCACCTCCTCCAAAAGGATCTCACACTCAGGGCCACTATTCTTTGCCCTAACCACCCCAGACCCAAGTATCAGAGAACTAGGGACAGCTCCTATGCCCCAGAGCCTACTAAAATTATTCGAACAAGTCAGTTCTAAACCTCTCACCCTGATTTGTCTTGCCTTTTCTGTGTAAACCATATAAAGGCTCTTTTTGTTGTTGTTGTTGTTTTGAGACAGAGCCTTGCTCTGTTGCCCAGGCTGGAGTGTAGTGGTGCGATCTTGGCTTACTGCAACCTCTGCCTCCCAGGTTCAAGTGATTCTCCTGCCTTGGCCTCCCGAGTAGCTGGGATTACAGGTGCCCACCACCACACCCAGTTGATTTTTGTATTTTTAGTAGAGACCACACCCAGCTGATTTTTGTATTTTTAGTAGAGATAGGGTTTCATCAGGTTGGCCAGGATGGTCTCAAACTCCTGATCTCAAGTGATCCAGCCGCCTTGGCCTCCCAAAGTGCTGGGCTTACAGGCATGAGCCACCATGCCTGGTCCATAATAAAGGCTCTTGCTTACATTTTCCCCTCATTCCTGTTACCCCTTGACCAACCTAGTGCTTCCTCGTGTAGCCTGAGACAGGGTCTTGCTCTGTTGCCCGGGCTGGAGTGCAGTGGTGCAATCACAGCTCACTGCAGCCTTGACCTCCTCAGTTGGAGATCCTCCTGCATCAGCCTCCTGAGTAGGCATGCACCACCACACTCAGCTAAGCTTTTTATTTTTTATAGAGGCAGAGTCTTGTTGCCCACGCTTGTCTCAAACTCCTGGCCTCAAGAGATCCTCCCGCCTCAGCCTCCCAAAGCGCTGAGATTATAGGCATGAGCTACCATGCCCACCAACAAAATTGTCTTTTCAAGGGCAGTCATCTCCTGATCTGTTGGCCTTCATATAGCTGAATAACAAAGCCTACATTTTACAACTGTGGGCAGAGCCTTCTCTCTGGTAGTTCAGGGGGACACGCCCTGCACAGGCTGGATTTGGTATCTGGGGACCACAGAGCCTTCCTCTGCCTTGCCAAGGCTGAGAAAAATCACTTCCCAGACTCCACTGGAGCTCCAGCTGAGGATCACACCACACATGCCCCTTGCTGCCTGGACGTTTGGCAGTGGCCTGTGGCCAAGAGTCGTAAACTGTATCCCAGGCCTGTGCTGCAATCCGTTGAAGAAGCTGGCCCCCTATGGGGCAGCTGCCAAGCTCCCACAGCCCCACCCCCCCCCGGGGTACTCACTGCACCAGGGCGTGGGGCTCCATGGGGCTCAGGGTGTTGTACACCGTCACCAGGTCGCTGCCGCGCTCATCACAGGACGCAAGGTCAAAGCTGCGGAAGGTGAGGCTCAGCACTGAGTCGGCATCCCCCCGCAGGGCCCACTGGCAGCGGGCGTGAGCGGGGTAGGGGCTGTCAGGGAATCCGGGCGTGGTGAAGCGCATCACCTCCACACCGCGGGCGTGCAGGGCAAAGCTGCAGCTGTCTGCGCAGGAGACAAGAAGAAGGGCGTGTGTGGGGGCAGGACTGGGCAGAGCTGGGGGAGGAACCTGAGACCCCGTGGGCCTGGCCCCTTTGAGATGCCCCAGGCTGCCCTGGGCCTCGAGAAATCAGGAAAGGGGCTTCTCAGAAGGGCCTGGAAGAGGAAGGGCCTGGAAAAATCATCGTAGTATACTTCATTCAGAGAGACATGCACTGGGGACCCCACTGGCTCAAGGGCATCTGGCCACATCTCCCCTCTTCCCCCCCCAGAGGAGGAGGTGGGCACGATACTTACTGTCCTGGGTCCTCTGTACAGTTTTGGGGTCAGTGGCTGAAGAATAAGAAGGAGAATAAAGAATTTCCTGATACAATCCATTTCCTTATTCCTGCTTCCTTATTATCTAAAGGGAGGTGCCCGGCCAGCACATAATTGTCTCTCTGGTGCACTGGGCCCTGGGAGTGCCAGTCCCCTGCAATGGTCCAGGGCCCAGCCCCACTCCAGGGAAGGCTGGCCAGTCCCATGCCCACCCCGACCCTCGGACTCACGGAAAGCCACCACTGAGGTGACCACAAAGGACTTTAGGGAGCGTGCCCGCGGGGGCAGCATGACTACGCGTTCCTCGGCCATGACGCGCTCGGCCTCCTCCACCAGGTGCTGTGGGATACTGAACTCAGACCAGTAGTAGGCGATGACGCTGCCCTCGCTGGGGAGAGAGTGGGGGGGGGGGGCCCTGAGGCGGAGCTCTGGGCCCCATTTCCCCCACGTGCGCCTAGAGCGACTCCAGGGCACGTGGGCCACTCAGACCACCCGCGGGGGCCCACCTGGGCCCTCCATCTGCAGAGGCCCTGCCCCAGCTCCTCTTTTGTGTCACCCCTCTTCCCACCCCGAAGCAAGTGGACTTGCCCCTTTGCCCGCTGCTCTCAGTCTCACCCCCACCAGACCAATTCTGGAGGCCGCTCAGGGGTAGGAATGAGGCGGGGGGAACCCACTGGAATTTGCCCACAAGCGAGGACACCCCGAGTGTCGCCTTCCTGAGCCTGTTTTCCGACCTGAGAAAGGAACTGGGAATGCCACCTGCCACACAGCATTCCCCAGGGTTCAAACGAACTAGCAAAATAAAAAGCAGTTTGAGAAGAAAGTCTATTTTTTTACAAAAGTATGCGTGAAAAACTGTACAAGCACAGAAAATATGGGGACTCATTGAAGCCTGCCTGAGCACCCCGACTCCCCCAAACCCAAATGTGGAAAAACAACAAAGAATCACAGCCATTCCTGGCATCATGCCAAGCACCTCACAAGCCTTTGGGCAGCTCATCACAGCAACAGCTGCAGTCACCTTTGCCATGGGGGCAGAAGAGTCAGGCTGCCAAGTAACGCACAGGAGGACACGGCGAGGACCCTCCTTGGTTCTCCAGGCCAGGACCTCCAGCACCATCTCCCGCTTTCTGCCCCACACACTGCACCCCGATCACACTCCCAGCCAGACTGGGATGCATCCCACTGAGCCTTCTGTCTGCACCCACCTGAAGGCTGTCACGGCCGACTCCTTGTGGTAGGGGCCCAGGAACGGGACTCCGCTGTACAGCAGCTTTAGCTGAGGAAGGGCAGAGACTCAAGGCGGGCCCCACACAGCGATGACACTGCCCTAAGCCCGGGCTGCCCCCTCCCCTCTGGGGCCCGGGCCCGTCCCACATCACCCCCATCCCAGGGCCCTGGGAGCACAGGCGAGGTACGTCCCTGCTGCCCAGCAGGTGGGACACCAGGGCACACAGCCAGGCAGGGCTCTGGGCAGGCTGCACTCACCGCGTCCTTCACCTTGCTGGCCAGGCTTACAAACTCAGTGGAGTTGGAGTTCTCGTAGGCATCCACAAAATTCTCATTTGTGATCCTCAGGTAGCCATTGAAGATCTTCTGGACACGCACATCCCGGTCTGTGTGAGACCAGAAGGCGCTCGGTCAGGGGAGGTGGTACCACCCCCGCCTGTCCCTCGCCATCCACAACGGGGAATGAATGGTGGGAGGGAGCAATCGGCCAGCCCTGACTGCTTCCCATCACCCCCATCAGGGTTCCAGAGAGGCCAAGAGACCCTCGTGTCCTCAGTAGGCGGCCCTGGGTCTGTCCACTGAGGGAGGAGGGACAGCCACCCCTCCTCGTCCTCCCTGGAGCCAGCCCCCACTTTACTCACACTGCAAATGCCACACCAGGGAGCCGATCCCCAGTGAGACCAAGAGGAGGCCAATCAGCACGGCTGCCAGCACCACCCAGCGCCCCGGGCCATGCTTTTCCACCTTCTTGACGTTGTTGACCGGCAGGAACTCCACGCCTTCCTCCAAGCCATTCACTTTCTGCCGGGAGAGAGTTGCCAGCACTCAGACCCTCTCACCCCTCTCCCCCTGCGCCCCGCTGGGGAAGATGTTCACATTTTGTGAGGTCCGGCTTGGAGAAGAAAGCAGGGGCTTGGGTGAGAAGAAGGGGGCTTCCCCCAGAGGCATGGGGACCACTGCCCAGAGTGCAGACTCTGAGACATGAACCCTGGGCATGCTCTGGGAGGAACATGAGGTCGGCCTTCCGGACCACGCATCTCAGGGTCTGGACAGCACCAGGCGATCATTGCTTATGAATTGTTCATTTAAATTAAAACGCAATGAAGGGCTGTCGAAACCCGGTCTTCGAGGTCTTCCCTTCAGTGAATCATCTTTGACATAGGTGGGTGCCCCGGAGAGGGGCCCCAGGCCAGGACCATGACTGGCAACTATGGTGCCCCTGTGCAGACTTCTACGAGCAGGCCCTGCTCCCTGGGACACAGCCCCTACCAGATTCAGTCCCCCTATCACCTGGCCCAGGAGCCTGTGGCCAGCACTCAACTGCACACCCTACCCAGTGGCCTTAACCAGCCAAAAGTAAAAAGGTGGTGCCATCGTGGAAAAAAGCTGCTCTGTGTTTAACCTTGGGAACCCCAGTCCAGGACCGGAAAGCACAGTGAGGCCCACTGTGGGGAATCCACACCCATGTGCAGTGCCAAGAGAAGGAAAAGCAAACAAACCAAATGCCCAACAAACAGGATGGCGACTTCCCTGGGTTCCTCCTTGCCAAGGGTATCCATGAGGAGGGGCCAGAATATGGAGGGGCGGGTGGGTTGTCTGCTGCCCACAGTGACGGACTGGCAAAGGTTTCTGCCCATAGCACATGCCATCTACCCGCCCTGAATCCTGGGGACGCACCATGGCCTGGCGCTGTGGCACTTGCGGTTTAACTACCTCATACCCACTCAATACGGCTCACAACAAAAGCAACAGCCCATCCCAAACCCACATGTGTTGGCCCTTTTAACGGTTTCCTGATGTCGTTCTTCTGGTAGTGATCTCATAATTCGACAGTGTAAATTTAAGCTGACATGTCTTGGTTTGTGACATTTACCCACTATCAACTCACTGCATGAAAGATTCTCCTCACTCCTGCCTTACTGGGATACTTAAAACTCCAATTTTGGTTTCCTAATTGGCTATATTTGTGACTTGATCTAATATCACACAGAAACACATCCCAGGCAGCCACTTAAAATGTCTTCAAGCTGCTTGTTCTGGAGTCGTCTCTATATTTCTAAATATTATGGCAACACCATAATCTCTTGACTCATCCATCTAGAAATCGGTTGACTTTCTATTATGACAATGTGGATTTTAGTGTCCTTCCGCCCTTTCTCTCCCAAGCCTCCCAATAGTTACAAGCCCAAAGTTGAAAAAAAATCATATCCATACTCTAGGTTTTCATTATTAGCCTGTGAAAATATTGTTCACTATTATGTTTCCTTTCTTTGTACAATTTCTTTGTTTTTCCCGCTGTGAATTTTCACTTACTGGTGTTACTTTTTATTTTGTACCCAAATCTTTACATACAGTCTAAGAGCTCTGCAGTACTCTTCTCAATCTTCTACATATAAAATCTGTTAAATAACTTATTTCATATTCTTCCTGAGGGCCACACTTCTAGATCCCCCTGTCCTTTCTCATAGCAGTTGTCCAGAACTTCCTTCACCATCACCCTGGGATTTTTCTTAATCTTCTTCTGCATTAAAACCCTTATTTCCTGGATTCCATGTCTTCATCTTTCTTGGTTTACACTTCATTTTGGTGGAACATATACTTTTTAAAAATTTTTTTCTAGCTATAAAGACCCAGAAGAGACGAACATTTACTTTCTGAGAAGAATGTTTTTTGATACTTTGCATGTTTCTGAAAATACCTTAATTCTACACTCACATTTATGGAAGTTTGGCTGGGTATAGAACTACAGGTTTAAAATAATTTTCACTTAGAATTTTGAGGGCTCAGGCTGGACGCAGTGGCTCACGCCTGTAATCCCAGCACTTTGGGAGGCCGAGGCACGTGGATCATCTGATGTCGGCAGTTCGAGACCAGCCTGGCCAACGTGGTGAAACCCCGTCTCTGCTAACAACACAAAAATTAGCTGGGTGTGGTGGCCCGTGCATGTAATCCCAACTACTCAGGAGGCTGAGGCAGGAGAATCGCTTGAACCCAGGAGGCAGAGGTTGCAGTGAGCTGAGATTGCACCACTGTACTCCAGCCTGGGTGGCAAACTGAAACTGTCTCAAAAAAAAGAAAAGAAAAGAAAAGAAAAGAAAAGAAAAGAAAAGAAAAGAAAAGAAAAGAATTCTGATGGCTCTATTGTTTTTTAGCTTCTAATTTGTTTTTGAGAAATATGATAATGTTATAAACTCATTATCTTTTACTTATGACTTCGCTGTCTTCCTCTGAAAGCCTTGAGGATGTGCTTTGAATTGGGTGTTTTTGTTTCCTTGAGACAGGGTCTTGCTGTGTTGCCTAGGCTGGAGTGCAGTGGTCTAATCATAGCTCACTGTAACCTTGAACTCCGGAGCTCAGGCAATCCTCCCACCTCAGCCTCCTGAGTAGGTAGGACTATAGCTGTACACCACCGTGTCCAGTTAATTTTTAAATAATTTTTTGTAGAGGCAAGGTCTTGCTATGTTGCCCAGGCTGGTCTCGAACTCCTGGCCTCAAGCTATCCTTTCATCTCAGCCTCCCAAAGTGATTTTCCTGTCTTATTTTTTAGATTATGTCTCCTTTTCATCTTCCCTGGTCTACCTTTCTTTAATCCTTATTATATTTATCCTCTATTTATCCTTTCTCTGTATTATCCATCTCATTATTTTTAACCTTTCAATTGAGTTTTTCATTCTTGGTATCAAAATTTTAATTTCTAAGAGCTTTCTTGTTCTTTGAATTTTCCTCTTTTATGGCATCTTGTATTTGCTTCATGAATGCAAAACCTTCTCATCTTTATATTTCCATTGAGTATCTTTTCCCTGTTTTTGACTTTCTCTTCCATGTTGAAGACTTTCTTCAAATGCTGGGGGATTCTGGGTGGTTATTTTTATTTAGAAACAAGCTCCTGAAGGCTGTTTGGAAGCTCTGTGTGCATGCCATGCCACAACTGGCTTCACTGGGGGGGACACAAGTAAGTGGCGAAACAGATTTTTTTCTGGGCACTCCCAACTGTTAGACTATATACATCTTCCTGTGGATGGTTCCATTGCTCCAGAGAATAATTTTCTAATCTCCTGGCTGGAGTGATTCAAACCCAGCCACTAGCATTCAGGAACATGTAGAAGAGACTCTTTCTCCTTCTTTTCACCTCTCACGACAGCTTTCCCCTGTACCTGGGGTCCTCAAGCCCAGATATTCTTTGATTCGATCTCTCCCGACTATTTTTCCCATCCACTGTGGCAGTCTGCTGGGGTCTTTGTCTTTTGGCTTGGGGCCGAGGTGGAGATTTGGGGATTTCCAACAATGTCCTTTCTTGTCTCACCTCTGTCTTCTAGAATACTTGAGCCCAATCTTTTCTGAGCCTGGCAGAGAAGAGACCATTACCAAAGAAATACTGGAAGGATATTTCCAAGAGCTGAAGAGAGTCCTAAATCTTCCAATTCAAAGGGCTCAGTGAATGGTGAGAAAGACAAATGAAGCAGCACATATAGCCAAACAGACTGTATTGTGATGACATTTTGGAACATCACGGATAAGAATGGATCCTCTACGCCTCTAGCTGTCGTCTTTTCTCTCCTGTATTTTGCGTTTCTTCAGTGTTTGGTTCTATTTTGGGAATTTCTTTGACTTGCTCTTGCAAACCTTCCATTAAATTTAAAAAATAGCTTCATTGAGGTATTATTGCATAAAATAAAGTGTATATATTTAAGTGTACAATTTTGGGCATCCATATGCACCCATGAAACCATCCACAGCTAAGATGATGCCCATGTCCATGGCCTTCAAAGTCTCCTCCTGGCCCCTCCCACATGTTCCTCCCTGAATCCATTTCCTGTCCCCAAGAAACCACGCATCTGCTTCAGGCTGCTTTTCCCAGAGCTTTATGTAAATAGAGTTCTGCAGTATGCGCTCTTCCATCTGGCTACTTTCACTCCGCACGATTCCTCTGAGACTCACCCAGGTTCCTGTGTGCACAGCAGTGCATGCCTTTCGGTTGTTGCTGCATTTATCCCATCGTTTGGGTACACAAGCATGTGTTTACCTGTTCACCTATTGATGGACATTTGGGGTGTCTCCAATCTGAGGTCATTACAAATAGAGCTGCGAGAAACACTCCCGTAGCTGTCTTTGTACTGGCGTATCAGCAATGAACAACTGGAAACTAAAACTAAAAGACACCTTTTACAATAGCTTCAAAAATATGAAATACTTAGAGGTAAATCTGACAAAAAATGCACAAAACCTGTACACTGAAAGATGCAAAATACTGCTGGGAGAAATTCTAAAAGACCTAAATTAGTTAAGCAATATATGCTGTTCATGGATTAGAAGACTCAGTATTAAAATGTCTAGTCTCAAATTTAGCTATAGATGCAATGCAATCTTTTTTTTAAGATACAGGGTCTTGCTATGTTACCCAGGCTGGTCTTGAACTCCTGGCTTTAGCAATCCTCCTGCCTCAGCCTCCTGAGTAGCTGGGACTACAGGGTGCACCACTGTACCCAGTTGCAACTAGATATTTTTATATTATCTTTGGAACTTCCCTTTTGACTTTCTTTCAGGCTAGGTTTTCTTTAGACATCTGGTGGCTTCTGGTAGTCTAATCATACTTAAGAATGAGAAAACAGAGATTTCAGCTAGACTCTGAACAGACTGTGTATGTGTATATAAGTATAAGAAATGTAGCTGGGAACAGTGGCTCCCGCCTATAATCCCAGCACTTTGGGAGGCTGAGGCAGGCGGATCATTTGAGGTCAGGAGTTTGAGACCAGCCTGACCAACATGGTGAAACCCCTGTCTCTACTAAAACTACAAAACAATTAGGCAGGCGTGGTGGTGCATGCCTGTAGTCCCAGTCACTCAGGAGGCTGAGGCAGGAGAATGGCTTGAACCCGGGAGGCGGAGGTTGTAGTGAGCTGAGATCATGCCATTGCCCTACAGCCTGGGCAAGAGAGTGAGACTCTGTCTCGAAAAAAAAAAAAAAGAAACGTAGGCCGGGCGTGGTGGCTCACGCCTCTAATCCCAGCACTTTGGGAGGACGAGGCAGGTAGATCACCTGAGGTCAGGAGTTTGAGACCAGCCTGGCCAACATGGTGAAACCCCAT
>NW_012109086.1:110625-112097 GCF_000951045.1 Mandrillus leucophaeus
AAGGAAGGAAGGAAGGAAGGAAGGAAGGAAGGAAGGAAGGAAAGAAGGAAGGAAGGAAGGAAGGAAGGAAAGAAGGAAAGAAGGAAAGAAAGAAAGAAAGAAAAAGAAAGAAAGGAAGAAAGAAGGAAAGAAGGAAAGAAAGGAAGGAGGGAGGGAGGGAGGGGGGAAAGGAGGAGAAAAGGAAAGAAAAGGAAGAAAGAAAGGAAAGAAAGAAAGAGAAAAGAGGGAGGGAGGGAGGGAGAGAAGGAAGGAAGGAGAGAAGGAAGGAAGGAAGGAAGGGTAACAAAATAATAATTTATTATGTTTAGATGTATATCCAATTCACAGGGTAATTTCACGACCATTTTCGTACTGGATCTTCACAACAATCCTGTGACTCATTCCAGACTGGCTGGTGCTATCACCCCTGTTATACAGAGAAGGTAGGGAAGAATGCTAATTTTGCAAGGTCACCCAGCACTTGGTGGCAGATCCAGAATCTGGTCCTGGTTTACTGCCTCCCAGTGTGGTTAGGGTCCAGAATTCAGGGAGCAAGGATTCAGGGAAACAGGAAAGTAGGCAGAGCCTCCCATGAGAAGGGGGAAGGTGGCTGAGGGCATTGACTCAGGGGTCTCCCCAGGCTCTGCCATGGAGCGAGGCTGCCAGCAGTGGCACTAGCTCAATGGTGGGCCCTCCGTCCTCCCTGCAGTGTGAGCTCTGTGGCGCCACTCAGCCCAAAAGTGCTGTCTAATCAGTAACTGGGCTGCTTCCTTTTATAACCTTAGCTCTTGGCTCCATTTTCAGGTGTAACAGAGATACTGTTGCATAATCCCATCGTTTTATTGATAAGAACACTGAGGCTGAAAGTGAGGGAGTGGCCTGTTCCTCCAAGGTCACAAAGCTAATAAAGTCGGTGAAGCAGCAAAGCTCTTTTAATTCCTGGGTGGTGGAGGAGGAAGGAGGAGGTCTCAGGGAGCTCCCATCCACTTAGACACTTAGACAACTGTAGACATAACACCTCCCTATGGGGCCACAGCCAACGGGCGAGATCCTGTGCCTGTGCCTGCTTTCACTTCTCTTGTCTCTCTTTCTTAAAAGCAAACATATTTGCAGGTGCACACAAAAAACAGTGCTATGAAGCCAGGTGTCTGCTTACCATAAACACAGATAGAGGCCACGTAACTATCACAGCCTCTTCCTGCTGGCCCACTTTAGTTAGATCCTGGCCAGACGGCCCAGAAACACAGCAGCTCGGCTCCAGGCCACTCAGACAAGGGAGCGAGGAATGACTTCCTGGCAGGAGGTTGGGAATAAGGGCTCGGGACAAGCAGGGTACAGACCCTAAAGGGCCAGGATCTAACAGGGACCACCACCATCCCACCCACAGGGGCGAGATCAGACCACCATCCCACTCAGCAGGGATGGATCAGACCACCATCCCACCCAGCAGAGGCGGATCAGACCACCATCCCACCCAGCAGACAGGAGATCAG
>NW_012109086.1:112637-134174 GCF_000951045.1 Mandrillus leucophaeus
CGGATCAGACCACCATCCCACCCAGCAGAGGCGGATCAGACCACCATCCCACCCAGCAGAGGTGGATCACACCACCATCCCACCCAGCAGGCACAAGATCCAACCATCACCATCCCACCCAGCTTTCCTCAGGGAGAGAGGGGTCAGATCCAGAAACCCAGGAAGGGGCAGTGGAGGAGTCCGGAGCACACCCTATTTCATCTTATCTTGTCGTCTGAAGCACACTAGAGCAACTGATGCATATCCTCCCCAAGGCCAGGCTCTCCAAAATGAAAAGAAAAAAACACTGATTTCTAGAGGGCCAAAAAAAGAGCCCTATTTTATTTGATAATATAGGAAAGATTCTTGCGGCCAGCCTACTCTCATTAAGTCAGAGAAACTCACCAGGGCTGAAAGCTAAATGCTGAGCTAACAAAACTGTGTGAGTCAACCCGAGAATCCTCCCTCTGAGAGGAACGCTCTCCTGGTTCCTCAAACACACTCAGACCCGTTGCTAAGTGCAAACTCTCCAGGGCCCATGACCCCACTGGCTCTGGGGACCAACAAGTCCAAAGCCAGAATTTGCCATGGGTAGCTCAGAGCATGGTTCTCCTTAGAGAGAAGCAACGGGGAAGGGCCCCTACACTTATCAACAACAAAAATACTACCAACTGCCCACAAAACCACACAAGATTCCAACCAAAGCAGACAGGGAAAAATGAAGCTTCGGGCCAGACCCTTTCTAAAGATCGTTCCTCACATGGCTAAGGTTGGGTGTGATCTGCTGGGAAGGAAGGGGCTGAACCTGGAAACCTGAAGAGGTCCCTTGGAATCCGGGGGAGGGACCGTGAAGGGCAATCGCATGACAATGGTAACCTGTTTCTGAGGCTGAAGATCAAGGTCAAGGGGCAGGGGCGATGCCACCAGCTAGGGACACAGCTGTGCTGCTCAGACCTGAGGCAAGGACAGGGGAGGCTGGATTTGTGTGCTGCTGCCAAGTGCCACTGACTTGTGGCCAAGGCTCTTGACTGACACACTCAGTGACTCAGTGTACCCACCCACCAGGCGGGACGGATTTCAATCCCATGACGTCATCACCCCCACCAGGGTCATGAGAACCATAAACTATCCCTGTAATTGTTCAAGCGAGAAAGGAGAGCAGAGCCCGAGCACCTGCAGGGGCTCCCCGGGGAAGAAAGCATTCTGTGGCAGGTCGAAGCTGCCTTCCTTTGCAAGGGAAAGATGGAGCCAGCACAACCTCGTGGGCGCTCCCTGCCGGACTGGCTACAAGGTTGTGCTGGATCCTAGCCAGATTCCCTGGATACCCAGCAAGGGATACTCAAGCCCACCTCAGAGGACAGCAGGGAGCGACTGCCAAGAATGAACTCTGTGTTTGTCACCTGGGCAATGCTGAGCTGAGACAGATACCAGAGGGATGCTGCAGGAAGGCCTCTTCATCAGGCTGCTGGTTATAAAAGGGACCTGTCTCCGGCTAGGAGGGACCCCACATACACAGGCCCTCCCTAGTTAAATCAGCAGCCGCCGGGAGGCTCCAGGAGCTGTGCACAGAGCAGGCAGTCAGCAGGCTCCTGAGGGCGGGACTTCACCCCACCTGCCACCATGGCAGTCCAGGGCCCAGCACGGGACCTCACAAGAGAGGACACTTGAGTGCTTATCTGGGGATGACCCAGGGGCAAATGAGAAAGGAAAAGAAACCCCACACTGGAATCCTCCCACCCACTCCCCAACTAGGGACAATCGATCTCTCTAGAAGCCAATTTTCACGAAACCTGCAAAAGCCTACGGTGCCCATTGATTGCAACCCCCAGCATTTCCTGGACTTGTCTAGTCGTGAAAAAGAACAATAAAAATCAACTGAAACAAATGCAGTGTTTGTTCCACATCCAGATTCCCAAACCCCTCTCTCTGGAGATGCTGATGTCAGGCGTCAGGAGCAGGGCCTGGGATTTGGAGGTTTTTATCAAGTGCCTCAGGTCATTCTTGGGAACCTGAAAGTTGGAGAAACTCCACCCACCATTTCCTGGAGGCTCACCCCTTCCCGTCACCAGCAGGAGGAGCTGACTTAGTCTCAGTTGGTCTATTTTGGGCAACCACCCGGGATGCAGGGAAGCTGCTGTGCCAGGTTGAACTTTGCTTCCACGCCCTGGGGACCCTCCCACAATTGGTTATAAGCAGAGTCCCAGAAGTCCCTGAGGCTATCACTTTTCCCAGAAATACACACTCCAGCTCCTCCTGGGAGAGCACAGGGCCAGCTGCAGGCCCAGCCAGCTGGTAGTAGACACCCCAAAACCCCAGCCCGCCCACCTTTCCCTTTGGCCCGTCACCGCCCTCAGCTGCCTCACCAGAACGAGCTGCTGGAAAACAGGTGGGGCTACAGGGCCCCAAGGAAGATCCAGAAATATCTGTAGATCTGTAACCCCAGCCCATCAGGGGAACACAAAGCTGACCCACAGCCAAGAACTCCCACTGAAGGAAGTAAACCACGAGTCTCCACACCTGGTTAGAGCCTGAAGGAAAGTCCCCCAGGGCCTGACTCACCCGGCTGTGAGGACATTGTCAACACAAAAACCCAGTGGTTCTCTGCCAGCGAGCAGCCAACTCCTACAGGTGTCAAGTCCCATCCCCACTCCCAGCACTGCCCAGGGCCCTCCCCATGCAGCCAAGGGACCAGGAGCCTTGTACAGAGCACCCTTGACATAAGTAACGCCATCTTAGAAAAAGACTTCATCTTACATTTCACAGGGCACTTTGCCAATAGGAACAAGACGTTTTGCTTAATAAATAAAGACTACATCCAACCAGACAAGGGAATACACAAGCACACTCCTTCACTGTCGTTCCAGAGGACTCTGTGGCCATAAAAAGAGCAGGACTTCGGCAGCTCAAGATGCCATCTTCACTGACACCATTTTGCTGTCACTCGTGATAAGCACCCAGAATCTGCCAATGAAGGCTCTGCCAACATCAGAAACTCTTCCCTGCAAGATCAACAAATGACCCGGCTCACACCAGGAGATTCTTTTATCTTCGTGGCTCTCCCTGGACTGGTTTGTTAACCCTTTTTCCTATCCCCTTTCTCTTGATGTTAAATGTTACTTTGATGTGGAATGTTTAATCTGGACTTCTATATATTGGTTAAGAATATTATTATGTATAGTTTGCAATGTTGACTGGAGTGGTTTGAGCCTGTGCCTGAGGCTCTGACTGCGGAGTGAATGGGAAGTACTAAGGAGAACTGTCTCTTTGGGAACTCCATGCGGCCGTGGCTTGTGTGATTGAAGTCGCATCAATAAGTCTGACCTTGTGGAAGGACACAAAGGTGCACGGACCTGGTTGCCTCTGACCTCGTACCACTCATGAGAATTGGCACAGTCAGCTTACTGGGCATAGATGGCATAGTTGATTCTAAGGCCAAAGCCTCCACTAAAACTTAAATTAGAAATCAAGCCATTTGAAAAAACAAACTGCCACCCTCTTGAAAAGGAGACATCATCTCACTTCACCGTGAAAGTCTGGCTCCCTGAGGAAAACCTCAGGTGATGGGGTTCTTTACCCAGGTCCTGCAGCTGCAAGAGCTGACAAGGTCTCGGCTGTTGCCAGGCGAGGAAGCTGGTGGAGCCAGAAAGGCTCATAGCAAGTGTGGTCTCAACTTAGGAGATGGCGATTGACAAAACAATTTTTTTTTTAATTTTTATATTTTTTGAGACAGAGTTTCGCTCTTGTCGCCCAGGCTGGAGTGCAGTGGTGCCATCTCGGCTCACTGCAACCTCCACCTCCCGGATTCAAGCGATTCTCCTGCCTCAGCCTCCCGAGTAGCTGGAATTACAGGTGCCTGCCACCATGCCCGGCTAATTTTTGTATTTTTAGTAGAGACGGGGTTTCACCACGTTTGCCAGGATGGTCTCGATCTCTTGTCCTGGTGATCTGCCCACCTCAGCCTCCCAAAGTGCTGGGATTACAGGCGTGAGCCACTGTGCTCGGCCTAAAAACAAATTTTAACTTGGCTGAAAGAAGAGGAAGCCAGTTGTTGCATAACCCCCACTCATACGGTTGGCTAAGGTGGGAAATGGAACCATTGCCCAAATAGAGTTGGAAGTCAGAAAGACTCCCTGTATGACCCCCTGAGGATGTACAGTCAGACTTGAGGACCCTAAAAATGTTAAGCCCGGCCAGGTGCGGTGGCTCACGCCTGTAATCCCAGCACTCTGGGAGGCCGAGGCAGGCAGATCACGAGGTCAGGAGATCAAGACCATCCTGGCTAACACGGTGAAACCCCATCCCTACTAAAAATACAAAAAAATCAGCCAGGCGTGGTGGGACGGGCCTGTAGTCCCAGCTATTTGGGAGGCTGAAGTAGGAGAATCACTAGAACCCAGGAGGCAGAGGTTGCAGTGAACCGAGATCATGCCACTGCACTCCAGCCTGGGTACAGAGTAAGACTCCATCTCAAAAAAAAAAAAAAAAAAGTTAAGCCCCAAAAGAAAAACTCCCTGCACTTTTAATGCAAAGTATCTGACAGATTGCTAGACAGGCAAAGAGCCAGCTCAAAGAATTTTAAGGAAAAGTAAATCCCCGTCAGAGGTAACTTTTAGGGAGGAACCCCTGGGACCAAAGGAGCCCCCTGCAGAGAACTTAGGAGATTACAATGAGCTTTGGGGTGGGTATATACAGCAAGATGTATAATAACTAGAAAAATAGTTACCAAAGATACTACGAGAATCACAGTCCTCAGGACACCAGTGAGAACAGGGAATACACCACAGCAGAGTTACCAAAACTAAGAACAGATTTTTGCCAAAGACAGAGCACAGATGCAGACTGGCCCCTCCACCTGTGGGAGAATGGAGCAGACACCATGGCACTATCGAGCACAGAAACGCATCACATCCCTACACAAGCAGGAAACTGTCATGAGCTATTACAAAACTACCAAACCATAAACCATTCGAACCATCAACAAATCAGCCGAGGCTGGGTGTGGCGGCTCACGCCTGTAATTTCAGTACTTTGGGAGACTGAGGCAGGTGGAGTGAGGAGTTTGAAACCAGCCTGGCCAACATGGTGAAACCCCGTCTCTACTAAAAATACAAAATTAGCTGGATGTGGTGGCACACGCCTGTAGTCCCAGGTACTCAGGAGGCTGAGACAGGAGAATCGCTTGAACCCAGTGGGTGGAAGTTGCAGTGAGCCGAGATTGCGCCACTGCAATCGAGCCTGGGCAAGAAAGAGTGACTCCAGGCCAGGCGTGGTGGCTCACGCTTGTAATCCCACCAGCACTTTAGGAGGCTGAGGCGGGCAGATCACCTGAGATCAGGAGTTTGAGACCAGCCTGACCAACGTGGAGAAATCCCATATCTACTAAAAATACAAAAAATTAGCCAGGCGTGGTGGCACATGCCTGTAATCCCAGCTACTCAGGAGGCTGAGGTAGGAGAATCACTTGAACCCAGGAGGCAGAGGTTGCGATGAGCCGAGATTGCACCATTGCACTCCAGTCTGGGCAACAAGAACAAAACTCCATCCCAAAAACAAATAAAAAATAAATGAAGAGAGAGAGAGAAAGAAAGAAAAGAAAAGAAAGAGTGAGATTCCGTATCAAAAAAAAAACAATCAGCCAAAATGTGTTCTAGCCCTCTGGGACTGGATCACACCAGCCTGGAGATCTGTCCACCCATACTCAGACCCAACAAAATCTGGAGACAGACTTGAAAAACATCTAACACAGGGACAAAGGAATCCATGAAAATCAGCGATCTTAGGGACGGTATGTGATAGATACAATGAATTTGCCATTTCGCTTGAAATTCCAGCCGTAAATGAAAGGCAGAGAACACTTCTGTTAGGAGCACCACCTAATCTGCAGTCCTCCTACATGAATGCTCTCTCGGCATGCAGAGTCATGCAAGATACACTAGACCCGCAATTATCAGGAACCCATAAGGTAACATTTATGGCAAACTTGAAAAACATATCAAGAGAAAGGGGATAGGAAAAAGGGTTAATGAACCAGTCCGGGGAGAGCCACAAAGACAAAAAGAAATCTGGGCTTGGCTAGGTTGGCTGTTTCATCAGTTTCTCAGGGAAGAGTCTGTAATGTGGGCAGAGCCTTTGGCAGTGGACGTTGGGTGCTTATCACCAGTGACAGCAGAGGGTGAACTGCCAAAGTCCTGCTCTTTTTATGACCACAGAGTCCTCTGGTGAGGACTGACAGTGGAAGAGTATGCTTGTCTGTTTGGATGCAGTCTTTAAATTTATCAAACAAAACACCTTGTCCTTGTTGGCAACGTGCCCTATGAAATGTAAGATGAAGTCTTTCTCTAAGATGGAGTTACTTGTGTCAAGGGTGTGGGCTGCCACCCACAGCCCCACCCCACACCCACACACCCCATCCCCAGGAGAAGCAGCAGAGGGCCCAGGAGAGCAACACTGGATTTGGAGTCAGATAGATTTGGGTTCAAAATTCAGCTCTGCCACACTTTCAGCTCTCTGGGTTTTTGAAAAATTATCCTCCTTTAACCCTTTTTTCATCTGAAAATGAAGCCGAGCTGCTGTAAGAATTAGACGTGATATTGAAAACACCTACGTGGCACAAAGACGTCCAAAAATAATGAGTGTATTTGCTATGGTCACCACCTCCTTCTCCAGGCCGTGGGCCCCAGGGAGGAGGGATGGGACAATCCCTTGGGAGCCCTCAGAGGCGGAAGAGCAGCTCCTGGAGCTGCAGCCGTGGGCAGACTCCCTCCTCCTGCCGCTGTGGGTCTGTCCGTGGTTTTGGATCCCTAACTTGTCCTAAGGAATGATCCAGAGGCCCTTTGTGTCCTGCTCCTGCTTCAAGCCAACTGTTTCATTATTATTTTTTTTTTATTTTTTTATTTTTTTTTGAGACGGAGTCTCGCTCTGTCACCCAGGCTGGAGTGCAGTGGCCGGATCTCAGCTCACTGCAAGCTCCGCCTCCCGGGTTCACGCCATTCTCCTGCCTCAGCCTCCCGAGTAGCTGGGACTACAGGCGCCCGCCACCTCGCCCGGCTAAGTTTTTGTATTTTTAGTAGAGACGGGGTTTCACTGTGTTAACCAGGATGGTCTCGATCTCCTGACCTCGTGATCCGCCCGTCTCGGCCTCCCAAAGTGCTGGGATTACAGGCTTGAGCCACCGTGCCCGGCCTGTTTCATTATTTTTAGGCTGTGCAAAAAAAGTATTTGAAACAAGGTTTTCATTGTTTTAGAAAAAGTTTTTGGAAACTACCAGAAGCTTGATGTGTAAGCTGAGGCCCAGAGCATGCTGCGAGCTGGCCAGCACTCTCTGGCCTTGTGGGGTAAACCACCCATGGGTGCAAGTGGATAGGGACACCCTGGCTGGCCTTCTTCTCTCTCCCAGAGAGAGTGGACAGAGGGGCTGCAAGGAAGCGGACGGCAGTGGAGCTCTGCTGGAACCGTGGGTCGGGGCAGAGTGACAAGGGCAGGTAGATGTGGACCAGCCAAGGATGGGCTCCTGGGCTCCTGGAAAGGCCTGCCAGGTTGCTCCCCACTAAGGCCCAGTAGACTTACGCTGTTAAGGTCTTTCATTCTTTTGTTGGGGGGGGGGGTGCCTGTTTGTTTTTTGTTTTGTTTTTTGTTTGTTATTTTGTTGGGGGGGGGGGTGCCTGTTTGTTTTTTGTTTTGTTTTTTGTTTGTTATGTTTTTTGTTTGTTTTTGTTTTGTTTGTTTGTTTGTTTTGAGACAGAGTTTTGCTCTGTCGCCCAGTCTGGAGTGCAGTGGCACCATCTTAGCTCACCTCCGCCTCCCAGGTTCAAGCAATTCTCCTGCCTCAGCCTCCCGAGTAGCTGGGATTACAGGTGCCTGCCACCACGCCTGGCTAATTTTTGTATTTTTGTATTTTTAGTAGAGACAGGATTTCACCATTTGGCCAAGCTGGTCTTGAACTCCTGACCTCAGGTGATCTGCTCACCTCGACCTCCCAAAGTGCTGGGATTACAGGCGTGAGCCACCGCACCCAGCCTTTCATTTTGTTTTGAAGTTGGAATGGGAACTCCAGCTGTTCCACCAGACCAGAGGGAGGAATGGCGCTGCCTGGCTTTTGGCAGATGGGTGAACAGTGGGTGGAGAAATTAAAATCAAAGGGAAACAGTAGGTAGGCCTCAGTCATTAGCAGGAATCAGCTAATTATGTTCTATTTGGAAGGCCATAAGTGGTTATTAACCCACTTTTAAGAGGGGAAAACTGAGGCACAGAGAAAAGTATTTGCCTCAACGGCTCAGGGCTCTCAGTCCTGACCACTCACCGGGTTACACCAACCCTCCCCTGCACCAGCTCCCAGAAAGGAAAGGAGAGACTTGTGTTAGGCAGTCCTCACTGAAGCTGGTTCTTTGCCCTCCTACAGGGTCCCACTGCAGATGCGTGAGGCTTGTACAGAGCACCCTTGACATAAGTAACTCCATCTTAGAAAAAGACGTCATCTTACGTTTCACTTTGTCAACAGGGACAAGATGTTTTGCAAATAAATAAACACAGCATCCAACCAGACAAGGACATACACAAGCTTGCTCCTCCACTGTCCGTCCTCAGTAGAAGACTCTGTGGCCATAAAAAGAGGACAGCTGCGGCCGTGCGTGGTGGCTCACGCCTGGAATCCCAGCACTTTGGGAGGCCGAGGCAGGTGGATCACGAGGTCAGGAGATCAAGACTATCCTGGCTAACACGGTGAAACCTGATCTCTACTAAATATACAAAAAATTAGCCGGGTGTGGTGGTGGGCGCCTGGAGTCCCAGCTACTCGGGAGGCTCAGGCAGCAGAATGGTATGGACCCGGGAGGCGGAGCTTGCAGTGAGCGGAGATCACCCCACTGCACTCCAGCCTGGGCGACAGAGCGAGACTCTGTCTCAAAAAAAAAAAAAAAGAGGAGAGCCAGGCACAGTGGCTCATCCCTGGAATCCCAGCACTTTGGGAGGTTGAGGTGGGAGGATTGCTTGAGCCCAGGAGTTTGAGACAAGCCTGGGCAATGCAGTGAGACCCCATCTCTACAAAAAATTTTTAAAAAATTCGCTTAGCATGGTGGCATAGCTACTCAGCAGGCTGAGGCGGGAGGATCACTTCAGCCTGGGATGTCAAGGCTGCAATGAGCTGTGATCACGCCACTGCACTCCAGCTTGGGCAACAGAGCAAGATCCTGTCTCAAAAAAAAAAAAAGGCAAACAAAAGAAACAAAAAACAAAACAAGAGAAAAGAGCAGGACGTCAGCAGCTTGAAATGGCTCTTAATTGACACCATCTTGCTGTCACTCGTGGTAAGCACCTAGCGTCTGCCAGCGAAGGCTCTGCTGACATCAGAAACTCTTCCCCATGAAACCGACGGACTGCCCAGGTCAGAGCAGGAGGGTCTTTTTGTCTTCATCGCTCTCCCTGGACTGGTTCATTAACCCTTTTTCCTAACCCTTTCTCTTGATGGTAAATGTTACTTTGATGTGGGATGTTTAATCTAGACATTTATATATTGATTATATGATTAAGTATGGCCTGCAATGTTGACTGACTTGTGGAGTGTCTTGAGCCTGTGTGCCCGAGGCTCTGACTCCTGAGCGAACAGGAAGTACTAAGGAGAATTGTGTCTCTGGGAACTCCATGTGGCTAGTGGTTTTTATGACTGAAATTGCATCAATAAAAGTCTGACCTTGTGGAAAGACACAAACGTGCAGGGACCTGGTTATCCTTGACCTTGCACCACCCACGAGACCCCCCCAATATTGCAGAAAAGCGAACTGAAGCCCAGAGAGATCATGCTCTGCAGATCCAGCAAGCCCGCGTCTGAGTATTTATCCAAAGGAAGGAATTGAAACCAGGATCTGAAGAGACAGCTGCATCTGATGCTCACTGCAGCACCGTTCACAGAAGCCAAGATGTGGAAACAACCGAAGTGTTCCTTAGCCAATGAATGGATACACAAAAGGTGGTCCATACATTCAATAAGAGATCTTGTAATAAGTGTTCTTATCACAAAATAATAATAACGATTATAAATAAGTAGAATAATAGATAAAGGGGGCAGGAGGAAACTTTGAAAGGTGATGGATATTTTGCAGCCTAACTTATGGTGATGTTGTCACTGGTGTTTCCGCACGTCCACACTCATCAGGTTGTACACATTAAATAGAAACAAAAGAAATAAAAAACAAAACGAGAAAAGAGCAGGACGTCAGTAGCTTGAAACAGCTCTTAACTGACACTATCTTGCTGTCATTCGTGATAAGCACAACAGTGGTATCATCTGCGGATCTTATTCAGACTTCCCGTTTCACTGCTACTTACGTGAATATTAAATTCCATTCTATGTCATTGCTAGCACAGGCCGCTGTCTCTAACATCACAAAGAGGTACAGCTTTTTGTATATCAATCATACCTCAATAAAGTAGTCTAAATCAATAAATACAGTGTTGATTTAAAAAAAAAAAAAGGAACACTGCAAATGGGCCCAAGAGATGGTCCCCTGCTGTGCCCATCCCTGTATATGGGTTGTCACTCCTTCCACATTGGTCCAAGGGCACTGGCTCCCCCAACTCTCACCTTGGCTCTAGCCAGGAGGGTCCCCAAGCCTGTTAGGGACCAAGAGGTTCCTCGGCAGACGCATCTGCCTGCTCAGAATGGCTGGGCTCCCCTACCGCCTACCGAACCCTGCCTGCCCTCGAGCACACAGGCCAAAGCTGAGTCTCACCAAGAATCCTCCCGGGACCACAACAAGCCATGGTGCTTTCTCCCTGGAGCCTCACCTCTTCCCCAGCCTGCACCATGCTGGGTGGACCAGGAAGTCCCGGCTGGTCACAGTGCCCCGGTTTCCTTTTCCTACTGCCTCGCTCCCTCCCCTTCCACCCTCGACCTTGCCCAGAGTTAGCACTTGATTGATTAACTGATGGACTGATGGAAGGTCTTCTCTTCCCATAGCCAGACTTACGCAGCCTCCCCAGGGCAGGCTGGAATAACCCACCAGTTGCCATGTGCCCTCAACCAAGAAGGGGAGAAAATACTCAGTCCACATCTCGGGGCTCTGCTGACAGTCCCCCAGGCTCTCTGGGCTCAGACCTGGCCTGGCCACCCACTGTCCTCAGGCTCCATTTAAGGTTGGACTTTGCTGGATCTCTCCTGGTCCCCAGTTCAGTGTGTTGCCCTCAAAACACACACACCAGGACATAACCTCTTTTGCCAATTCTAGCCAGAGAATTCCATCTCTGCCTCTCCAGTTCCACCAAGTTTGCACCAGCCCTGTCCTTATGTGCCAAAGACCTACTTCCCGGCCCAGCTGCCCCACCTTCCTCCTGCCCCAAGTCACCGGACTCACAGCAGAAGCATCTGCTGCAGCAGCACGACCATGCAGATCCCCCAAAACCCAACAAGAGAAACTAGAGGCGCAGCCAGCACCTCATAACTTCTTTTCATTCATTTTCTTGACTTTTTATTAAATCCACATTCTGATTTCATGAGCTAGTGTGCCTTCTATTACTGACATTTTTACAGAGATACTTGTAGATTTCCATCCAGTTGTAGGAAATCATACTGAGATATTTGTGCAACTTGCCCAGTTTCTCCCAACAGTCGCACCTCATAAACCTCTATCATAATACCACAACAGCAGGACCATCCGCGGATCTTATTCAGACCTCCCGTTTCACTGCTCCTCACATGAGTATTAAGTTCCATCTATGTCCTCGCTAGCGTAGTCCCGTCTCTAGCATCACAGTCAACATTTTGAACAGCTCCAACACGAGGATGCCCATGGCCTTCTGTAACCACAGCCACCTCCCTCCTGTCCCCGACCCCTTCAGCTCCACAATCGCTAATCTGTCCTCTACTACTAACATGCTGTCATTTCAAAAATTATGTTATATAGGCCAGGTGCAGTGGCTCACGCCTGTAATCCTAGCACTTTGGAAGGCCAAGGCGGGTGGATCACCTGAAGTCAGGATATCGAGACCAGCCTGGCCAACATGGCAAAACCCTGTCTCTACTAAAAATACAAAAATTAGCCGGGTGTGGTGGCGGGCCTGTAATCCCAGCTACTCGGGAGGCTGAGGCAGGAGAATCGCTTGAACCCAGAAGGTGGAGGTTGCAGTGAGCCCAGATTACACCACTGTACTCCAGCCTGGGACAGAGCAAGACTCCGTCTCTCAAAAAAAAAAAAAAATTATGTTATATAAATAAATAATGTGGTATGAATGGAATTGTTGGCTTTTTTTTAACTGCACAAAATTCCCTGGAGGTCCTTCAAGTCGTTGCATCTATCAGCTTGTTCCTTTTCATTGCTGAGTCATATTTCATGGCATGGAGGTGCCAGGTCTGTTTCCCAGGGATCTGCAGAAGCTAGCGGGAAAGACCCAAGCCCGCCTGCAGCCTCTAGAACTGGTTAGGTTCTAAAACACTCCTCCACGGCTACAAATCTGAGCACCTGTTTTGGGGAAAGGACCAACTGTGCAAATAGGGGGGCCCCACCCCCAGGGGAGGGCACCAGGAGGTCTGTGTCCTCTCTTAGAACCAGACTCTGTCCTGGTGGAATAGGATACAAGCGAGGGGAGAACTGCTGGATCTACCCTTAAAACTGGATTCTCAGAGCTGGAACAGATTCTACAGGGCATGTCACCCACTTCTCATCCTCGCGGGACCACCCTTTTGGAAGAAACAGTGTTTTCCTTAGTACCAGCATTAGGAAGCTCTTCCTTCCACCAAGTGTGATCAGCACCGCAATCACCTCTGCACTAATTAGCACTGCAACAGAACCAGCCTAGTTCCCAGCTCAGGAGACGCTCCAGCGGAAGCTGTACCTCGGTGCTCGTGTGCTCGCTCAGTCTGCACCTCCTCTGGCTAAACATGCTCAACTCCTCTGATCATTCAAACAAAATGTTTTCTAAACCCTGGCCATCTGACTCAATCTCACCCTTAGTCATCTTCCCTTGAAGACACCGTTTCCAGAATTCACCAGCATAACCCACAAGAGGTCTGACCAGCGTGGCCTCCACAGAGGCTGCCTGCCAATTACCTCCCTCATTCTGTTTGCTCTTTTTCCATTAATTGTCCAATAATGCGTTCAAGTAACACACCCAAACAATAAAACGATTAAAATAAGAAGAAGGAAAGAATGATATGTTCCCATGATGAAAGCTTATAAGGCAATCAAAAATAGTTTTTCGAAAAGTAGAGGCCGGGTGCGGTGGCTCACACCTGTAATCCCAGCACTTTGGGAGGCCGAGGTGGGTGGATCACGAGGTCAGGAGAACGAGACCATCCTGGCTAACACAGTGAAACCCCGTCTCTACTAAAACTACAAAAAAATTAGCCGGGCGTGGTGGCGGGTGCCTGTAGTCCCAGCTACTTGGGAGGCTGAGGCAGAAGAATGGCGTGAATCCGGGAAACGGAGCTTGCAGTGAGCTGAGATTGTGCCACTATACTCCAGCCTGGGCACTCCATCTCAAAAAAAAAAAAAGAAAAGTAGATAATGACATGGAAAAGCTATCTACGATAGAATGTTAAATGAAAAAAATAGGCTGGGCACAGTGGCTCATGCTTGCAATCCCAGCACTTTGGGAGCCCAAGGCAGGCAGATCACTTGAGGCCAGGAGTTCAAGACCAGCCTGGCCCATATGGTGAAACCCCCATCTCTAATAAAAATACAAAAATTAGCTGGGCACGGTGGCACACACCTGTAATTTCAGCTACTTGGAAGGTTGAGGCAGGAGAATTGCTTGAACCCAGGAGGCAGAGGTTGCAGTGAGCCAAGATCGCTGCACTCCAGCCTGGGCGACAGAGCAAGACCCTATCTCAGAAAAAAAAAAATAGTCACTCCTGCCCTTCAAAACTCAGCTCAGGCATCTCCTTGGAGTAATTCTTGGAGATCCCTCCCCAACACCTCCCTCCCAGACTCACGTCTTCACTGCAGAGTGGAATTAATGATGACTCCATTGGGGGAGAATAGGTGTGCACACAAACAGCAGAACACGCACACAAGGCTTGTGGGAGAATATACACCAAACTATTTATAGAGGTTCTAAAATCTGGGAGAGGGAATTTCAGAGGAGTTTCACATTTTACACTGTACATTTCTATACTGTGTGACTTCAAAAAAGAAAAGCTTCCTAAATGTTGTAATGAGGAAAAAAATTTTTTTAGAAAACATGCAGAGGCAATACCAAACTGTTAAAATGTCTCTGTAGGGGTATTTGTGTCATTTTTATTTAAAAAAATTTTTTTTTTTTTTTTTTGAGACAGTGTCACTCTGTCATGCAGGCTGGAATGCAATGGCATGATCTCGGATCACTGCAACCTCTACCTCCCCGGTTCAAGTGATTCTCCTCTC
Organism: Mandrillus leucophaeus; assembly: GCF_000951045.1. NCBI lineage: Eukaryota > Metazoa > Chordata > Mammalia > Primates > Cercopithecidae > Mandrillus > Mandrillus leucophaeus. Next base: position 126,968 of record NW_012109086.1, read on the forward strand.
TCAGCCTCCCGAGTAGCTGGGATTACAGGTGCCCACCATCATGCCTGGCTAATTTTTGAATTTTTAATGGAGATGGGGTTTCATCATGTTGGCCAGGCTAGTCTTGAACTCCTGACCTCAAGTGATCCACCTGCCTTGGCTGGTGGGATTACAGTGCTGATTACAGTGCTGAGATTACAAGTGCTGGGATTACAGGCATGAACCACCATGCCTAGCCTCATTTTTAAGTTCTTACTACTTATCTGAGTTGGCCAAGTTTTCTTTGAATATGTATCTATTAGCCTTTTAATAATAATTTTTAAAGGTATAACCAAATAAAAACATGGGGGGAAGAAAACACACTTCAACTTTGGGCAGTGACACTTGCATGCCTGGTCTCTCCTGGGCTCACTGTCAACTCAGAACTCTGGGTCTCATGGTTTCTGCTCCGTGGTTGAGGGAGGTGGTTCGGTGAGCGAAGCGCTGACTCCTGACCCAGACAGATGCATTCTGCTCAGTGCAGCCTATCAGACAGGCTGTCCAGCTGCTCTGACTCATGATCAAGTCATACAAGGTACTGGCCTTTCCCTCCCAGCTGGTGTCATCTATGGAGCTGATAGGCAAAAGCCCCAAGTCCTCATGTGAGCTGTTACTGAATGAGAAATGACACAGAACCCAGGAAGAGGTGAGAAGCAGCCTGAGGTCACCACCCAAAGTGACGTGGATTCAAGAACAGACCCCCCCCTTAGTCACAGCCTTTCAATCAGACACAAGCCTACCAGACCTTCGATCCTCCAGCACCCAGTGCTCCATGCCCAGCAGACAGGAGGCCAATAAAACCCCCTGTCCAGGATACAAGTGGTGTGTGCACAATGACCAACTAGATACATTGAACCACAGACAGTAAGGAGGGGAGAGAGGCGTGAAAAATGATTTGTTGGCATAGGTGGGTGAATTGGTTTTCATTTTAAAACTTCCACCATAATTTTTAATCAGATGTATAATACATAAAGCCACATCTAAGTAAAGCCTGTTGAAATCACGTCTCCAGCTGTGCTCCTGGTCCACCAGCTAAGGAACCTCATCAAAAGGGGAAACCAGACAAGTTGGTGTAGGATGTTGGTAGCACACCAGCACTGGTACCAGGTGATCGCCACTTCCTTGTTATGTGCCCACAGCTCTCTGGTGAATAACATGTTCTAGCAGTTTGCTGGGGATACGCAGCGTCACCATCATCTCAGGAACACAATTGTAACATGGCATCGTGGTGAGCTCCCAGGCTTTGAAGCGGCGCAGATCTAAGTTTGAATTCTTGCTCTACTTCTTACTGCCTTTACACAAACCCTTTGAGCCTCAGCATTCTCATCTGTGAACTGGGCATTTTTTTCCCACGTAGCTGTTGTGAGGATAAAGTGAGGTCATGAATTGAAGTGCAGATATTTAGTGAAAGGTAGAAATAACTGTCATCACATTCTTCTCCACCCTTTCACCATCGCCACCACCATCATCATCCCCACCACCACGTCAGCATCACCAGCGGGGGCCAAAAAGAGTCAAAGGATCCAAGATTTTGATCAGTTAGCCAACTATCACAGGATTCAGGGGAAAACCCCAAAATATTGCTAAGTCCAAGCAGAATAGGAAAATTCTGAAAATATGAGCATCTGAGACAGAATATTTAGCAGGGAGCTGTTTCTGGAAATATTCTTAACAAAGCAAAAAGGGCAACGACTGTCCACGAGCGCTGAGCAAACCCCAAACGCACTCCTCACACTGCCAAGCAGGCCAGGCTAAGCACTCTGAGAATTCCGGAAGTTTCTATTCCCATGCTACCAAACGGTTTCTGTAATTTAGTCCCAGGCATCTCAGAAATATCCTGAGAAGAGAAATCCAGTTTCTTACCGAAATCTGATGAACTCCCAACCTTTAGTATTCCACCCCCTCCTGAGCCCGGTGGGCTGACAGCCCTGTTCCCATGTCACAGCCCATATAGGATACAGCAGGGCCAGACTACCTGGGCTCCAATCCAGATTCCACCACTATTTTGCTCTGCGACCTCAAGCAAGTTACTTAGCCTCCCTGTGCTCCATTTTCCTCACCAATAAAAAGGTAATAACAATAAGGCTGGGCCAGGCGTGGTGGCTCACGCCTGTAATCTCAGCACTTTGGGAGGCCGAGGCAGGCGGATCACCTGAGGTCAGGAGTTTGAGATCAGCCTGACCAACATGGAGAAACCCCATCTCTACTAAAAATACAAAATTAGTTGGGCATGGTGGCACATGCCTGTAATCCCAGCGGCTCGGGAGGCTGAGGCAGGAGAATCGCTTAAACCCAGGAGGCGGAGGTTTTGGTGAGCCAAGATCACACCACTGCGCTCCAGCCTGGGCAACAAGAGCGAAACTCCATCTCAAAACAATAATAATAATAATAAGGCTGGGTGTGGTGGCTCACACCTGTAGTTCCAGCACTTTGGGAGGCTGAGGTGGGCAGATTACTTGAGCCCAGGAGTTCAAGACCAACTTGGGCAATATAGCAAGACCCTGCCTCTATAAAAAATACAAAAATTAGTCAGGCGTGCTGGTGCCCACCTGTAGTCCCAGCTACTGAGGAAGCTTGAGCCCGGGAGGTCAAGGTGGCGGTGAGCCATGATTGCACGACTGCACTCCAGCCTGGGTGACAAAGGAAGACCCTGTCTAAAAAAAGGTAATAATAATAACACTTATCTCTGAGAGGGGTAATACTTGGTCTCAAAGACCAGTGAGACCACATCTTACTTCCCTTCAGCCATGCCTGACTCAGGACTAGGTACAAAGTTAGTTCAATGGAGCTTGGCAGGAAAAAAGACAAAGAGCAAGCCATGCTCAATAAATGCTAATGATTATTAGCATTCATGATGATTAGTATTCTAGACACTCTCGTAATCATTGCACAATATCAAAAGCGACATCGTCTTCAGCACCTGGGCTCCCAGGGGCTCTGTCACATTTCCCTTCCTCTTCCAAAGACAACTTCTCTTTCAAGACAGACATGAGCCACCAACCTGGGCAGAACCACAGACCAGAGAAGGAACAGACATCAGGGAACTTGAGGACCACAGTGTTCCGAGGGACAGAGGCCACTGGCCACAGCAGTAGGCAGTCTGGTAGTCTGGTTCCCAGGGAGCAGAGCGAGGGCCAGGTAGGGGGAGGGAGCTGTAACTGATTCTCCTTCCGCAGCCCGTGACAATGTGGCATCAGGCCAGCAAGCCGGCTCTGAGCAGATCCACCCTCTGACCATTTCCACTGGGAGCAGGCGAAGGCAGCCATCACGCTAGGGACATCTTCTCCTCTTTCTCAGTTTTCCCAATTCCTAAACGAGGAATTTCTAGGTGTTCCCAGGACCAAGGCAGAGGGAAGGGTCCAGAAAGCCCCCCGGGAGAAGGCAGACTTCCGGTCCACTCCAGCAGCTGAAGCCCCACCTACAGGACAATCTTAGCTTCCTGCTGCTTTCTGCCTTCCCAACCCTCTCCCTCACCCACTACACACACCTGCCCAGTTCATGCTCTAAAGAACAAAAGAGGCAGTTCTCTAAAGTTTTATGTGGGCACAGTGGCTCACGCCTGTAACCCCAGCTACTTAGAAGTCTGCGACAAGGAGGATCAATCGCCTGAGCCCGAGTTTAAGTCCAGCCTGGGCAACATAGCAAGACTCCCATCTCTAAAAAACAAAACAAAATAAAAGTTTAATTTTCTATGGTGGGAGGGGCAGGGGATGAGAGGGAGAAAGGGATATGCAGCTGGCACACATTTTCTTTTCATAGAAAGATCTTTCTCCTAGAAGCTGGGTAAAGTAGGGGAATGAAAACCAGAAGGTCGGCCGGGCATGGTGGCTCACGCCTGTAATCCCAGCATTTTGGGAGGCTGAGGCAGGCAGATCACCTGAGGTCAGGAGTTCGAGACCAGCCTCAACATGGAGAAACCCCATCTCTACTAAAAATACAAAATTAGCCGGGCGCGATGGTGCATGCCTGTAATCCCAGCTACTCAGGAGGCTGAGGCAGGAGAATTGCTTGAACCTCGGAGGCAGAGGTTGCAGTGAGCTGAGATTGCGCCATTGCACTCCAGCCTGGGCAACAAGAGTGAAACTCCGTCTCAAAAAAAAAAAAAAAAGAAAACCAGAAGGTCTTAGGAAGAGGTCTCTGTTGCTGGCGAGTAGTTCCTTGAATCTTTGGGGCATTTCCCTGTGTTTGGCAGGGCAGGATGGCTCCTCTGTGAGGTCAAGGCCCCACTGACAACCTGGGTTCTCAGCCTCTCGACAGGCGTCCTACTGATACTATATAATTTTCTTATTTGTCTCAAGTCTCTTTCAACTAGAAAACTCAAGCTGCATCATTTGAACACCACACTGCAACTTACAAAGGGCTTTCATGTAAAGTACCCCGCTTAATCCTTTCAACAAACCTGGAATATATATGTCATTCCCATTTTATAGCCACAGAAACCAAGCCTTAGAGATATTGGGTAACATCTCTGAGATCACGTGGCTAGACAAGGCGGCCCCGGGTCTTGGCTGCCTGTTACCTCCTGCCACCACATCACAGATGCCTGCAGTCCCAATTTGCTGACCTGGCCCTTCCAGCTTGTGTTAGAGAGATGCTATGTGCTCACCGAGGGCGTATCGAGAAGCTAGTACTCAGGAGTCAGAATTTAGTCCCTGTATCCCACACTACCTTGGGTGGTCCCAAGGATGGGGGCTGTGAGTCTAGGGTCTTCCTCACTGCTATTTCCCAGCACCTGGCACAGATTCAGTCAGTGGGTTACCTAGCAGATACTGTTATGTGAATGAATGCCTGAATGATTGACCAGTTAACAAGCAGATGACTCTCTGAGTAGCCAGAGTTGTACACCCTAGCCCCTAGACATCTGATTTTGACCACACAACATCCGATCTTCCAACCCTGGTCTCTGATGCTTAAGGGATGCTGAGTCTTACCTAGGGCAATCTTGATCTGAGAAGGAACCAGTGGATGTTAAGTAGTCACCATTAAATACTCAACAGGAATCAAGATCCTCAGGGAGGCAGGCTTCCTGGTTCTCGTTAATGGCCATAAGAAGTGGCATCTGTGCCTGTGCTCGCAGGCAGGGCTCACATCATCTCCAGATGCAGTAACGTGCATCAGGGCTCTGAAGGTCATGCAGAACACTTGATGGGGGCAGCAGGAGCCGGGTAGAGGCCACACCATCAGCCTTGGGAAGGAGACAGCCAGATACAAATACCACCGAACAAGGGTGCAGGGAGGGATGCAGCTGAGGACAAGGAACTCCGAAATAACAGCACCCTGTGGGCCAGGCTCTGCTGACCCAGAGAGCAAACCCAGGGGCAGCAGCCACACCTCCCAGCCAGGGATGGAGATCCTAGCTGCAAACACACACTACAAGGTGATCCCAGGGACTGGGAGTTCTGGTGAGGCCAGGGGTGGGAGGAATCTGTAAGACGGAAATGAGCTTCAGCCAATTTCCTCTGGACACTCTGCCTCGCAGCTAACTTTGGCATTCATCTCTTAGCTTCGCTCTCAAGACTGGATGTTCTTTAAAGGAAACAACCACATCTTACTGGTCTCTGAGAGTCGTCCCTTCACCCGTGCCTGGCCCAGGACTAGGTACCAAGTTAGTGCAATAAAGCTCGGCAGGAGAAAAGACAAAGAGCAAGCCACAAGAAGGAAAATGGCAGAGAGGGGAGGAACAGCCCAAGGGTGCAGAGAGCAAATGAGCTTCGCAGAGGAGGAGGAAATGAGCAGGGATGGGGGAAACTAAAGCCAGGGCTTGCAAGTGACAAGAGAGGTCCACTGAATGTGGGATCCTGGGGGTGAGTGGAAGGTGAGCCCCAGCCTGGCCACTTGTCCGGGTGGTGAGATGGCTCAGAGAGGAGGCTGGGCCACACGACCAGGAAGACCCTGCTTTCCCCATGTGGGCAGGAGAGTCCTAGAAACGGAAGTCAGAAAGAACAAACTTGGGGTGGCAGCACGGGACTGCCCTGAAATAACAAATTCCAAGCAGCAAGCTCTCTGCTGAGGAGGCAGGGAGCCTAGAGCCCCAAGCAGGCAATTAGCAAGGACTCACAAACATAGCAATTACAGCAAGGAAGAGAAGGTGAATCTGCCTCACAGCAGGGCACAGGCACAGCCAGGGGAAGGGCCCAAGTCTTCTGGTCCACTGGAAGCTTTCTTCCTTGTTGAGGGTGAAATATGGAGAAAATAGCAGAGCCCAGCCCCAGGTCCTGTCTGTGGTGCAGGCAGCGTCCAAAGCCCCAGCGTCTGATTTTCTGCAAGCTCCCTGGGTCGAGATGCTGCTCGGACAAAAGGAATTGATCTGAGACAGCACCAAAATCAGGCCTGACTCAGGGAGCAACGGCGGAGGTGTGGAGGCCAGGGGCACCCGGAAGGAGGGGAGAAGGTGAGGGTTGGCAGGGCGGGGAGGCCATCATTTCCAGAGGAGCAAACCCCCTCTGCCAAACAGCCCCTGCCTCTCGGCGCCGCCCTGACCTGGTATGCCCTGGCCTTCCAGAAAACCTGCGGATCTGCGCTGGACAGAGAGGGTAGAGACCTGGCTGCTGTTCCCGCCCGGGCACTACCACCTAGGTGGGTCCATCAGTGAAGTGACTAGCAACCCATCCCAACTCCACACAGGAACATGTAATCTTTCTGAGATCTTTCAATAGGTCTTTCATTGTTCTTTCTGCCAAAGAAGAGCTTTCTGTTTCGGTATCTTGCAAAAAGCTCAAGACATGTTTGTGTTCCCACATCCCTTCCCATACAGCCGCTTCCCATACAGCCGCTTCCCATACAGCCGCCTTCCCATACAAAGGGCTCCATCCCCTCTCGCGAAGCCCAGGCAAGCCCGACTCTGGAGTTCCCAGCTGCAGCCCCTGAGTTAGCCAAAGCCCTGCCTCCCAGTTGTCTTCTGCGAGGTGCCAAAGTGCCTTTTGACGGGGAAGGAGAGAGACAAAACAAATTTTCTGCAGAGGCCAAGGATGGCTGAGCCTCCAAACTCCCCTGAAACTTCACTTCCGCCCAAATAACCCCACTCCGAGCCCCTGGTTTCTTCCAGATGTTCACTAACAGCGCGAGAGTCATGGAGGGGCCGAGACGCAGCCCCTGTTTTCACCTCAGGGAAAGGACCGAGGGCGCAGGAAGGCCCAGGGGGCTTCCCGCGTCCCCCCGGCGGGGCGCAGCCGGTCCGGTACCGAAGGTC